>NW_010513815.1:0-14558 GCF_000687285.1 Phaethon lepturus
GATGGCCTTGAAAGGCCCCTTCCGACCCAAAGACTCTATGATTCTAGGACAATGAACTAAAAGGCACAGCAGTATTAAAAAAAAAAAAAAAAAAAAAGAGGATTAATCAGCTTGGGATAAGGAATAGTATTTTCCAAGATTTTTTTCCCAGAGTCTTCAGCTGGTTGTAGGAGAAGGCCATATCAGTACTCACTGGTTTGGGCTTATGTCAGATATAAACTATACAGGTCTTAGTTTATGTACTACAGTGTTGATCACTCTGAGGACTGTCCTAGGGGTGTGCTGATAAAAGTGGGCTACCTCTGGAACTCCCTGTTCTAACACACATGCTTTGTCTTCTGTAGATGATGCTTCTTGGACTGTTGACAACATGTCTACATCTTCTGTGTTTTGTTTGGGGTTTTTTTTAATTATAGGGGTTGAAAAAGAAATTACCAAAACTGTTATAGGATCATACATTGAGCTGAAGTGTTAGCCTCTGATAGCTTAAGTGCATGGCACAAAAATAGTTCAAATGCTATTTTCCCTTTGGATCACTGTTCTTTAACAGAAATTTTCAGTGTATCTTAACGTTAAAGAAGACACGTGATTGCTCTGGAGAAGGAACTGACAACAAGCAACTTCTTTCCTCTGAAAGCAATTCTACAAGCTCAGATCAGCCACTTAAAACACCTTTTATGTCAGAGAAATTAAATCAGTTACAGCTTTCTGCTTGCCCACAAGACACTGGCTCTGCACAGGACTGTCCACAACAAAGCAGCTCGGTGACCTTGTAGCCCATGGGGTCCATCACACCCACCCACCTCAAAGTGCTTGTTACCAGTCGCTCACTCTCACTGGAGACTACATTGAAAGCCCATGTAAATCAACCAGAAGATGCTTTCTGATATCAGTATATCAAGGCCAAAGGCTGGTGGTTCACCACTGAACAAGCACTGGGTCTGCAAGTTGCTGCAAGGACTGTCTTCCAAGCAAGATGCAAAAATCCTAAGCTCCTGTATAGGTATGGTCACGAAATATTCCCTGCCACACTGCCAGAAGACCCTGAAGGAAATTTATCTCTGAATTCTGCTTGAATTGAAGTCCCTCCCTTTACTGCATCTGCATTTTCATCTTGCATATTTGGTATTTTGATTTCTTCACTTAATATGATGTATAACAGTTGTGCTTTACACCCCAGATGTGGTTGCATTTCACCAATGGGCAAAGTAAATCCTTCTGTGAAATATTTGTTGTGCTCTTTAAGGCCCTTTGAATGGAAAGCCTCTTCAGGATGATCCGTTAATGAGTATGAAAGCTAAACATACATAAGGAGAAAAAAAAAATTAATATACACATTGGCTGGGAGCCCACTGGCTGTGAAGCCTCCCCAGGACAGCATTTGTACCGAAATCTTGTGCTCTCATTGCTTATAAGCACCTCCAGGACAATGTAGTGCCATTACACCAAACCGTCAAGACTTTCTTGATCTTTGACTTATTAGGTACTGTTTGTAGGTCATAACATTTTGACTGATTCTTCACCAATGAAACCTGTACATCCATTTAGAAAGAATTTGTTGGAAGGGACACCCAGGCCCTCTGATGTGAGAAGGAGGGAGAATGGATGGGTACTATGGTTGCTGCTGCTATACAAGATATTTGGATATCTGCCATATACTACCTCCACCGGTCATACAGGACAGCTATATGCTACTTCCTAACCCTCCTGTTAGTTCATTGAACAAGATGTGTCTCAAGGCATTCAGCACCCTAGTCACTTGGTCAGGGGTAAGCCTGTGGTCAGGATCATGGTCAATGTCAATTAATGGCATTATATGCTTGAGGTGGAAAAGCTCATCTTACAGTAGAGAAAATGGGCAACAACTTGATGGCAGCTATTGGTGTCTATGGCAAACTATAGTAAGAGAACTTTATGTTTGGAGAATTGAGCTAGTTTCCTGTCGTGCTTTAACCCCATCCGGCAACTAAGCCCCACGCAGCCGCTCGCTCACTCCTCCCACGGTGGGCTGGAGGAAAGAATCAGAAAAGCAGAAGTGAGAAAACTCATGGGTTGAGATAAAGACAATTTAACAGGTAAAGCAAAAGCCACGCACGCAAGCAGAGCAAAACAAGGAATTCATTCACCACTTCACAGGGGCAAGCAGGGGTTCAGCCATCTCTGGGAAAGCAGGGCTCCATCACGCGTGATGGTGACTTGTCAAGACAAGCGCCATCACTCCGAATGTTCCCTCTTTCCTCCTTCTTCCCCCAGCTTCATATGCTGAGCATGGTGTCGTATGGTATGGGATAACCCTTTGGGCAGCGGGGGTCAGCTGTCCTGGCTGTGTCCCCTCCCAGCCTCTTGTGCCCCCCAGTCTTCTTGCTGGTGGGGTGGTCTGCACAGCAGAAAGGGCCTTGACTCTGTGTAAGCACTGCTCAGCAATAATGAAAACATCCCTGTATTATCAACACTGTTTCCATCACAAATCCAAAACATAGCCCCATACTAGCTACTGTGAAGAAAATTAACTCTATGCCAGCCAAATCCAGCACATTTCCCCAAACTCACACTCTCAGGGTGAGAGAAAAGAAATAAATGTCATTCCAGTTAGTTCTGATGCCTGACTGGGAGAAGGTTATTAGACAGCAATGTTTGTATTAAGGAATCCACAATAAGAGTGTTTTTGGGATGCCACGCAACGGGAATATGAGATCTTGGCACCGAGACTAATATTTGGTTTGGCCAAACATAACAGCAGGGCCATCCTGCACTGCGTAACTTTGATCAAAGCACAACAGAAAGTGCAGAGTAAAGCTGGGAACTATTTTGGGAAAAACTCCTGATGTGTGATCAGCTAGAAAGAGTGGATCAAATCTGTGAGAAATCAGAGAACTGGTAATTGATCAGACCATGGATGGAGTTCAGATTCCCACCAGGGTTCTCTTACAGCCTCTTATAGCCTGTTAAAACATCTTCACCCCCAAGTCTCCAGGCCCAGAAGAAGAAAACATAACCACAAAACGGAGTAGAGAAAGCTCTGCACCAGCATTTTTCTTCCTGCCCTTTCAGCTGCAAAAGGTGGTCCTTTGAACCCCTCGCAGAACTAGGCAGGCAATTGCCCATTTTTGTGATGGTCCAGATTTTCCTTTAGAGGGGAAAAAACCTAACTAAGGTGTTGCCAAATAGCATTATTTTCCCAAGGATCATTTTACAGCATGAAGCATAGAAGGATTTGCACCGTAGAAACTCGTTTGTTATTCCATGTGGTACTGCTTCTTGGGCTAAACTGACAAAATATTTATCCAGAGGGTAACGCATCCATTTCTTCTCTGTGCCTCCTCCTCGTACGAGGCCGTTCCAGTCTGGGTTAGTGGTTTCTCGGCATTGCTACCTGGCATTTCCCCAAAATGATTTTTTTTTTTCTTATCATGGAGTTACTGACAGGCACCTCATGAGGGCAGCATGTCCTCTCTTTTTCTTTTTCCGCCTCTCATTAGACACTGCTCTGCTCCCAGACTGAATCAAAAAAAAGCTGTGTACGCACTACAACTGACACTATTCTGCTTATATTACTTTCGTTAACGGGGGTCTCAAAGCAAGCTGGTGACATCCTACCTCATGACACGCTGGTGCTGTATAAAATATTGCTGCCCTGCTTCACAGATAGGGAAAAAGCAGCTAAGTAAATCCACGTAACATGCTCAGGATGCCCTATGGCTGGCAGTCAAGGAAGGAATAAATCATTGCAGGTGGCCTGCACCCATGCTTTTTCCATAAATTTAGGTATGTACCCTTTTGTTCCAGTTCTGTTTGCCAGAGGGAGAGCTCTGATTTCAGGCAAAGGGGATAAAATTGGACAGAAACTACGTAAATGCATGAGGAAGAAGAAGGGACAGTGGAAAGTCCCCTCTTCCAGCCTGTAAGGAGGCACAAGCAGGTACAAAAACAGGTTGAAAGGCCCCAAGCTACTTTCCTTCCATTCTTAAGTGGCAAGTTCGTGAGCCAAATCCCAGCAAGAAAGGAAGATAAATGCATCTGTCGGGAAGGGGCAAATAAAAGAGTACAAGACAACTGAAACAAGAAAGGGCTGATACAGCCCAGTACAGAGGAAGGGACAGATTTGTCAGGACTCTTGCAGGTATAATGAGGAATGCAGGAGGACAGGGAGGTCTTAAAGCACTGGAGAAGTGCAAATACACTTAATGTCAAGTTAAATAACAGAAGAAGGGGAGGTTCCTGAACTAAAGGCAAGACAGGTGCACAGGAAAGCAAAGATGCCCATTTCTCAAAAGAGACTGTAAGAACAGCTTTGTCAGGGCTGGTCTATCATGGGCAGGAGCCTACCTCTTGCAACGGCCAAGGGAAGATGTCTGGAGAGCAAGGTAAGAGTACAGAGATGCCATCCTGACACTGTCCCAGCAACATATAGCATGGTCACCACTGAGTCAGAGGTGATAACTTTAACTTCTGTTAACATTTAGGTTAATTTACAATATGATCTCTTTTATTCTGGATGTACATCAAAGGCAGCCCCTCCCCAGGGAGCCTCTATGTTACACAGGCAAGGGCAGACGTATGAGAACATAGGCACAGGGCAAGATACCTACAGTACCAGGAGAGCCCCAATGAGTCTTTCACTAAATCAATCAAAATCATTAAACACACCAAAAAACAGAGATTGATTTTAGGTAAGGCTGTTAGCTATGCTCCTAAGATTGGCAAGAAAAGGGAAAACCAACTACCAAAAACCAGCTTGGAAGGAGTCATTTGTCTATGAACTCAGCTCAGAAGAGTGGTTGAAACTTGTATGAGGCTAGCATGTCCTGGGCTAGTACCTTGGGCACAAGATGAGATAAAAGGAAAAGTCCCTTTTTATAGACTGGTGGTAAGTAGGTAGAAGAACAATATTCAGTGGCAATCTCATATTAGACCTTAATTAACAGGTTTTCCAGCACAGCCAAGAGTTTTGGGCAGAGCTGGTCTGACCTTCCCATACGGATAATTACAGGACATCCATTACTGCAGCCTTTGCAGGAATGGATCCTTATTTGAAATAACTCCCTCCCTCTGCTTTAGGGGGATTTGCAAGCAGCAGCTGTGCTTTGATATAAAACTTGATAATTGAAAACATGGCTTGGAAAAAGCTCTGCAAGAACTGACCTCCTCCAGTTTGTGCCAAGGGTGGTTTCTAGTGACTTGCCTGGTCAAACTGTCAAAAGTGGTTCGGGCAGAACATTCATGGCTCTTCTTGCTGTGCATTTCCAGGCAGGTCACCTGAAACACAGCCTTAGTGTTTGCTAGCAAAAAACAGAGAATAAAATCAGTTCTGCTAAGGGGTGAGAAAAAAGGGAAAGCAAGCAACACACAGGTTTATCTTTTGGAGTAGAAGACTTTCAAAATCCATTCACCAAGCTTGAAAAGGGCAAAGAATAAGTTTGGTTTTCACCTTGAAGAACAGTGGTGTCAGCCTGTTAAAAGTCAGCCAGTGCTGATGGACCACTTCCACATCTCATAGGCCAGCCCCAGCCTAACAGACAAGTTAAACCCTCACCTGTTACTAAAAGAGCCTACATGAACTTTACGGCAACGTGTGCTATTTCTGGAGCACTTTGCACCTCCAGTGTTAGAAGGCTGGGGGCTCTGACAAGAGCTGGAAGGATTTCCTCAGCTGAGGACAAGGGATGCCCTCCTTGGTTCAACTGGCCCAGGTTGCCCAGAGAGGTGGTTGATGCCTCATCCCTGGAAACATTCCAGGTCAGGTTGGACGGGGCTCTGAGCAACCTGCTCTAGTTGCGGATGTCCGGGCTCACTGCAGGGGGTTGGACTAGGCGACTCTTAAAGGTCCCTTTCAACCCAAACTATCCTATGATTCTAAGTTGCAGTCTAGCTCCGCGTGCTATGTGGCAACACAACCCAAAGCAGTTTGCTGAAAGGAGCAACAGGGCATGAACTTTCTGTATCTGCTCAGTCAAGGAGGTCCTTAGATTTAGGCTGCCTTAGCTCCTTATAAACTCACAGGCAAAAGCCAACCCTAAAACCACAAAGTTTTGCTTAACCTATCCCGGGTGTCCCTTGCAGGGACAACACAGATTAGTGTAGGTCTGCTTTTGGACAGATGGACTAGTTTTCTCCCCATAAAAGCCAAGGCACAGCTGCAATCACACAAACAATTGCTGCAACATGAACCCAGCCACACACCACTGCAACAGCAAAGAGACCAAACCAGCTCACTGTTTTTGCCCAAGTTTATTTCTAGAAATTTGTACAAAAATTGGTACTCTGTAATACAATAACCTATCAAATATGACAGATGAACATTTGTCTTTAGAGGCAAGATTCCAGGAATGTGAAGTACCATCCTCTTGCATGGAAGAAAGGCACATTTTGGAGCTCAACACACACTTAACTGAGCCGTTGAGAAGGCAAGTCAGACATGCAAGTAGTGCAATGTTTCAGGTTTATACATAAACGCATTGTACTCTGAAGAAATCTCACTACAAGCAGTGATAACATCCACGTAAATGTTTTATAAACACTTTAAAAAGTCACTCACTTTAGATCCTATGCTTGAAAAGGCTACTCCTTTACATTCACTGGACAGAATATTTAAAAGCCATCTTTGGGCAGAAGTTAGTCCTACCTTTCCCCAAAATCTTTTGGGGTCTGAAACACTTCCATAAATAGTTCCACTGCATTTACCCCTAAAGGCTACCCTAAGAGTCTGCAACACTGGGGCCACATGATTGCACCATCCCACTGCTCCTCAAACTTGTCCTTGGAGTTTTGTGGCTGTGAGGGAGTCCCATATTTCCAGCTACGTACCTCTGTGCAAGAAGTACCTGGGACAGACCTGCTTCCAAACTGACATTCAAAATACAAGTGAAGTTACAGCCACCAAAGTATCCACTACACCAATGGATCGAGGTCCACCAGACTCATATCCTTTGGTTTCCTGCACTGCACACAGTAGGTGCCACACCAGGGGATTTGGCAACCTGCATGTGCTTTCAGAAGGGGCTTTTCCCAAGCAGAAATGCCCTTGTGCTATGTAAGCATGTCTCAACATGGCCTTTGTGCAACACGCCTGTAATACTGCCATCCCGGTCCAGTCAACCTCCTGCTTTTTTGACTGAAAACCGGATGGATCCTACTCTCCCAAAATAGCTTGTGCTAGTGGGTACAGTAGCTGTAGGAGTGCTTCTAATCCATTACTGGCAATCCAACAGCATTATATAGCAGATTACAGAGGCAATCGCTTCCCCCATCCAAATCCTCACAGCAATGGGGAGTTGTGCTTTTTTTGGACAGAGAAAGGTTTGTAATGGGATTTATCCAAAGTAAAGCCTTTTTTTTTTTAAAAAAAGTGGTCTAGCAATACTTGAAACACTTTCTTTGAAAGACACATACACCCACACATGCTTTCAAGTACATGACAGCTTGGACTCCTGGAGAAAATGTGTTGATTCTGAGGAGGTGCTGCTGAGCCAGTCCCTTCAGTTGACTTCCAAGACCTCAGTCTCTGGCAGGCCAAATTTGCTCTTATACTTGTCAAAGAGTTTGATCAGGGAGTCCACATATATGCTGTGGTAGAAATCCACTTCCCTCTGGGATGGGTTATTGATTTTGGGGATGGTGATGGGCTCCCCAACTGATAAAGAGAGAGAAAGATCCACGTTAGGTTGAGCGCTCCTGTACAGCCCGGAGACTTGCCTTCTATGGCCACAGCTATGGTAATTCAGCACATCCACCCCGGCATAGCACAGCTTGCCGTTATAGCAGAGGTTTGCCCAATTCCTCCCAGTTTTGCTAGGCTCTGAAGCACAATTGTCCCATCACCAGGACCCTCATCACATCTGTACTGATACCCAGATCCATTTTAGCTACACAAATGCCAGCAGTGCAGAGCCTCTACTGTGCAAGGTGTCTGGGAAGTCCCACTTGCTTCTGTTTACAGCAAAGTGATAAATCCCTCCTCAATTAACAGGAATCAAGACTAAAAGCTGAAGTTCTTGTGTATTCCCCTACACACACCCTCCACAAATAAAAGCAACACTTTTCCCCCCTCCCTCAAAGCCTTGCTGCTTTGGGTTGGAAGACTCAAAGGCAAATTTTAGGGTTGGCTTTAGGATTTAGCCATCAGACAGCATCACACTGCCAGTCCCGGGGTTTGGGGGCGGCGGGCAGGGAGGGCTGGGGCAGGCTGCTTCTGAATTTTGCCATCCAAGACCAGATAAGTTAACAGCTACAGCATTTTTTTCCCCCAAAAAAAGAGCCCACTTGGAAAACTGTCTGGTAGTAGAGCATGATAGAAAGCCTGTAGCCTCTGGAAACTCTTCTAGCTCATTCTCAGCTGTGCTGGAAAGTTTTATATAGAAGGGAAAACAGTTTTTCTAGTTAAGACTCCAAGACCAAGCTAGAGTAGGGGTATGGCATAGACTCAAGTATGCTACTACCTAGAGAAGCACATAGCATGTTTATACCAAGACCTTACCAACAGTAGTGATTGGCTTGGAGTAAGGTAACAATCCCCAGGTGTTGGAGGAGAAGAGTCCACGGCCATGAAAGATGCATGGAGCAAAGCCAATGTGCTTCTGAAACTTCTTCTGAACCCATCTTCCCCAGGAACCCTCCTCAAAGATCACCTGCTTGTACACTTCATTCTCCCCAAAGGAGTAGACAGGAACTAAGTCCGCACTAGAAAGATGGAAAGATGTTAGGACCTCGTACCCCGGTCTTCAGTCAATACTACAGCACCACACTCACTGCCATGTACTCTTTCAGGCTGCACATATGTAGATTTTACTGGCCAGAGCTTTGTTTAAAGCACAAGGTACTGATGTAAGTCAGCCAGACTTGACATCATATAGTAGATATACTTTTAAGACATGCAAGAAGAGGATTGTACTGGCAATGGGCCCATGAAACACTACCCAGTCAGGCACTGAATATGCTTCCCTATATTCTCATCTCTGATTTTTGATGGACATCCCATTTCAGACACATGGGATCCCTGGAGATCACAGGGGCTTCATCAGCAATGCCACATGCAGGTTACCGACACCTGCGTCTCCTTGCCCTGGAAGCTTCCTGCTGTCTTAAGCAGCTTCTTACCCCTGTCCCATGCTCAGGGACAGAAGACAGCGGACAAGCTCATGTGTCTGATACTCTGAGTATATATCCACACAACACAGCAGGACTGCAGAAAGGAGAATCCATCCAAGATCCTATCCCCAGAAACATCTGAGGTCAGGTTGGACGAGGCTGAGCAACCTGATAGAGAGTTGAAGATGTCCCTGCTCATTGCCGGGGGGGTTGGACTAGGTGACTTTTTAAAAGGTCCCTTCCAACCCAAACCATTCTATGATTTTAGAAGACATCAGCTGCTTCAGGGGAAGAGAGCACCTTTCATATGCTAGCAGTACTGCTCTGGCATTGAGGTTGCCTCTTACCCATGCCGTAGAGCCAGTTTCACAAATCCTTTCCGGTTTTTCAGCGTCACTGAGTTCTTCCCTGGGGTGCAGTTCAGGGACTCCGCTGCCCCTCCGACCACAATGATGATGGCATTGCCACTACCGTTCTTGGACAAGATGTAGTCTATGCTGTCACGGTTCACAGGACATATACCTGCATATCCAAGAGACAGACACAAGGGTCAAGCTGCAAGATTAAGAATAGTCTGGATGATCCTGAAGACACTTGTAGCAAAAAGTTCATGCCTTGATTGCAAGTTGAGTTGTCCAACTTCCCTGTGGCCAGAGGGTTGTGTAAATATACAACCTGTTCCTCAACTAAACAAGTAATTCATAGATCTGGACAGCACCAGCTCTCAAAAAGACTTCAGCAAGGATTTTCTTCTACTCTTAGCGATGCCAGAGGCAATTGTTTAAGACATCCTCCTTCCAAGTAAAGGTTGCAGTAGGAGCTGGTTTATCCTTAGCAGGGGAAGCAAAGCAATTGTGTTATTTTGATGCATGAGAGTCTGAATTTCACCAGTTCCTCAGCAAAACTAAGTAGTGGAACAGGTCGTCCTTTAGGAGGAAGGTTTAGCCATACAAAAAGAATTGTTAAGCCTTCCAGAGGAAGATCTGTTATGGTAGTTTAAAAAAATATTTTTTTCTGAACTAACATCTCAAGCTCTTGCATGGTGAGAGTGCAATCCTTTGCTTTCCTGGGAAGGAAGTAATGTATGGGACTGAGTGCTTAGGTAAGTCCATGATCTGAGATGAGTGTCTGGGAAGGTCTTTCCCTCTATCCCACACTGGAGGGACAGGACTGTACTACCAGTCACAGCACTCCAGCTTTACAAAGCAATCCCTGTCCTAAAGCATAAGGCCCCACTCCAGGGATCTTACCATTCAGTCCAATGAAAGAGGGACCTTTTAATTTCTACTCTATTGCTCTAAAATGCTAAGAATTTTGAGTCTCTACTCTTGACACTCATGCTTTTATCCGGCAGTTATTATAAGAGATTGCTCATGCCTCGCATTTTTGACCAGGAGAAGCCACAGAAGTGAGATGCCATCCTTTACATTCCCATCTACACATGTCTGAGCTGTGTTGAGTACTTAAGGTCATTGCACTAGGAAGGGCAGTATTACACAATTTAATTTTAGAAGCTGATTCTGCACATCTCATGGTAGTCATCACTTAAACCAAGAACTAAATGATGAATGGGCCCCGTAAGATTATACAGGGCAAGTCTGCAAGCCTTCATGTGTATCTGGGCATGAAGGTCACCACCTGATCCTAGCTCCAGACCATAAGGGAACAGGCCTCATTTGAGAGATCAGCTGGATTTGAAGATGAAAGACTCATTTCTTTCAGCACAGCTACATGTCTGACCATGTTTCCTTTGAAAGACTCAGGCTGTGCTTGCTTCTCTGTAGGACAGACAGAAGCCTCCGTACTTCTCCCACTCTTCACACCAAGGCTCACTGAGTACACAGCCCCGGCTAACCGGGCGGCACAGATTTATGTTCAGCCATTTCACACTTATTAGAAGGAGATTATGCCTGCTCACAGTGCTGAGCATTGAAAGCCTTCCTCCAGGAAATGCAGCAAGAGAGGCAGACGCGTGGCAATCGCTAAATTGTGCTCTTTAGCACATTTACACAGTGTATAGGATTTTCTGGCCATCTCGTCATGCCTTAAACGATTCCTGCTATAAGTCTAATACCTAGAAAACTATAAAAAAGTTTGTAATATGCAACAGTTGGTTGTAAACCCACTAAGTATGTGTATTGTGTTTGTTTTTTTTTTTGCCAGGACTTTGCTTGAAGTGGTTCATCCACAAAACAAAGGATCCAGGGAACATCACTTAGGAGTGCTGATAGCTAAAGTCTATGTACTGACACCCCTAAGTTCCAGCACAGGAAAGCGAAGACAAATTATGGCTTTCAGAAAGTTAACTTTATCCAAGAGTTCACACCTATCTTACTTAAATCCTACATAGAGGAAGCAGAATTTCCCCAATTTAACTGTAATGCTCAGTGAGAGCCAAGCCAGCCCTGTCAGCAGTCATGTTGTTAATGTCTACTCCCACCTTCTATCCAAAAAAAGAGGGAGGCAGTTCTGCCTGGCCACAAGATTTGTCTACCAGGCATCTTGAGCAGATTTAACACTTCTTTTTTAACTATAGAAAGGCTGACATTACATGGAAACTTAAGCAACACGTGAACTAAGTTTACAGACATCATAGACTGGATAGCAGATCCCAACTTCTCATGCACTCCCCAAACTGTAGGAATTATAGACTTGACACAGCAAATTCCACCTGGTGCAGCAAGATAGAAACCAGCTTGAAATACTGCCCTTCCTAGGCAGGGACAAACACCTTTTCTGCACCAGATCCAGTTTGTTTTCTTCTACCTCACCAAATTAAGGCAGTAATCTTGGCAACAGCCAAACCTCACAAGTCAGAGCCGGGTACAGCTACTCCTGTCCTCTCTCCAGCCATGAATTGAGATTCAGCCAAAATACTATGTTAAGATACCTGTTTTTAAGTAATTTATTGTTGAATCTGTCCCAGGAACAGACAACAAGGTACTGGATTGTTCAAGTCATTGTCTTTAATCATTACACCCTCATCTCTACCTAACCAACAGGCATCCCTCACTCTGAAAAGGAAGCTCAGGCCATTGCAAGAACAGTTTCTTGGGGCTGTCAACACTGCTTCCTCCACCCTGTCATAACCTACAAGCCCTCTCTCATTAAAACACTGGAATCCATTAGAACAGACCTATTAAAGTCATTCAGCAAACTCCTATCACTGCCTAATCCCTGTGACTCACCTATAGGAATATTTTCAATGAAAGAGCTCTTCTGAATAGCTGAAGCTGTGCAATACCCCAGATTCTTTACTCCTGCCAGGCACCTAGAAGTGCGGTTGGGTAAAGAGGGCATCTACCACCACCATAACACCTAGATGCATGACAGCTCATGTAGTAAGCCCAGGAGCAGACCTAGCCATGATATTCACATCTCAAAGGCTAATGAATACCTTATATTTTCAGTCAGCGCAACTTCTTCGTCTACCAGTACCTCCTAATGATAACTAGGACAGCTTGCTCCCACGTCTCCATCTTCCACACCCACAACTACAGATGCCAGGTATCTTTACTATGCCTTTGGACAAGACTACCCATGGGTTAAGATGAATGCAGAGGGGCAGCAGTCCCCGCAGCCCAGGCTAGTCACATTTATTCACAGCTTCTTGTCAACTATGTGAAAGCGATGTTTTTGTGACGCCACAAGAGAGAAGTGGTTACGTGAGCCTCTGCCACAGCTTTTCACTTGAAAGAGGGGAAGACAGCTCAGAGTCAAGGGCACGAGTAGGAGGAACTAAGTGCTCTTACACTTACCGCCAGACATTAAGTAGTCCCTCAAAATGGGCATCCTGAAGTTCCCAGCCAGGGTAGCGAGGTATGGCCGGATCCCAGGGAATTTCTGGCTGACACCCGTGGCCTCTGTGCTGAAGTTGCAAAAGGCACCCAGGCCCATGATGCCATGTGGATGGTACCCAAAAATGTAGTTCCTGGTGGTCAGCAGATTGTGGGTTTTAACCAGCTAGGAAATAAAAGGAGAGCTCACATGAAGACAGGTATTTTCAGGCAATAAGAAAACATTGAGGGAAAAAAGTTAAAGTCCCCAACTCTTGTGTCTCTTCCCACCAGGGGGAACAGCCTAAGGGCTGGAGGCATGGGCCATCCTGGATTTCAGAGGCTGTGGCAAGAGCAGCCACTCGGAATTCAGTTCACCAAGTAGAGGGAGCAGAATAAACAGGCTGGTCTTAAGACATGAGACGATTGCCAGCCAAGCAGGACTATGAGTTGGGTTGCAGTAGCCTGTGCCCTTTGTTTCACTACTCCTCCCAAAGGTACTCTTACACGCCTCTTGCCCAAACCAACCAAGTTCTTCATGGCCCTGTAGCCACAGCTACGCCTCCTTCCAGGCCCTCTCACCACATTAGTGGCTCACATCCCAGTATTGAGGGGGAAAGAGAATTAAGAAAAGAAATCAGTGTCCCATAACAGAAGCAGGTTTGCTTAATACCTGAAAAAAAGACCCAACCACTTAATATGCCAGCTGGCCACCCTCCGAGAGGGAAAACGTGTGGAAGGGTGACTTACCACTGGAAACTATTCCTCCTTTCAAGAGGTTTTTACTCTGGCCTAAGTGCCAAAGGGCCAACAAGACACCTCAAGCCATCCACAGCAGTGCTCTGATTTCTGCAGGACATGCTCCAGGAGCAGTAATTATATTGGTTTGGGGTTGTGCAATATTCCTAACCACTTACTCATCTGTTTGCACAGCATAGACACTCCAAAGCTGTCTTAGCCATGCACAGCACAACCCATGCCCTGGTACCACTACTGCCAGAGGGGTTTTTGATGCTTTAAGTAGCAGCAGCATCCCATACACCAGAGCATCTTTCCCTGGTCCGAGTAAGCACACAGCAGGACTGCTGCATCACCCTGCAGAAGCAGGGATCAAATCTAATTTTTTTTCAGGCTGCAATGATGCCACTTTTTGATGACTACAACACCCCAGCAGCTCTCAGACTGGGGCAGGACCTATAATTCCCCGGTTGCACCTTCAGAGTGAGCTGCTAAACAACTGTATCCCTCAAATTGTACAGGCAAAGGTCACTCTGTGTCAGCTGCTATAGGAAAAACCACAGATTTCCAAGACGTCACATCAGCATTACATACCCTGCTGTCTTGGCCAAGAAGCACTTTGGCAGTAAGCAAGTCCGTTCTGTTGAATCACGCTACAGGGAGCCGAAGTACCATTGCAACACCCTGAAATTGAGTGCCCAGAAATGTGATTCCCTCCTCCCCGTACTCCCACCACTGTCCCTAGATGAGGCTACAGCACTTGTGTAATTTAAGACAGCGGATGCGACACAGGCATGACACTGCAGTGGGTTAAGCAAGTTGACTATCCCACTCCACACTTTCCTCTAGCTTTGAGGCCATGTAGAGTTCCAGGAAGCGTGCGCAGATGGTTGTGATTGCAGCAGTTCTGTAAAGCCCTACAGCCTGTGTCACATCAAGTCATCCTTTCTCCTCTTTCCC
>NW_010513815.1:14589-14923 GCF_000687285.1 Phaethon lepturus
GTAGACAACTTCACTTTCACTTCCCAGGGTGGGAGGGCTGTTCCTAAACCAGTTAGGGCCAACAGGGCTCCCAGACTAGACTGGAAACCACTCTCCAGGAAAGACTGGAGAGGAAAAAAAGCAATAATACGGTAAGCAACCCATTCATCTCTCAGCTCTTGCTTAGTTGTAGGAGACTGAAGGCTTGGTAGCTACAGACATGTGTGGCTTGGTTGAACTGGTGGCAGACACTTCTCCTTAGAACTCTTGTCAGAGCAGGGTAGGGATTTCCAGGCTCCAAGCCTCTTACAGAATAGTTTGGGACGGAAGGGACCTTTCAAGGCCATCTAGTCCA
>NW_010513816.1:0-9552 GCF_000687285.1 Phaethon lepturus
CTTTACCCAGCGAAGAGTAAACTTGTCTAAGGTTTATTATTTACTATTTACTATTACTTCTATGTAATCACAGAATCACTAAGGTTGGAAAAGACCTTCAAGATCATCAAGTCCAACCATTAATCCAGCACCACCATGTTTCCTAAACCATGTCTTGAAGCGCCACATCCACACGTTTCTTGAACACTTCCAGAGATGGCGACTCCACCACCTCCCTGGGCAGCCTGTTCCAATGCCTGACCACCCTCTCAGTGAAGACATTTTTCCTAATATCCAATCTAAACCTCCCCTGGCGCAACTTGAGGCCATTTCCTCTTGTCCTATCACCAGTTACTTGTGAGAAGAGGCCAACACCCTCGTCGCCACAACCCCCTTTCAGGTAGTTGTGGAGAGCGATAAGGTCTTCCCTCAGTCTCCTCTTCTCCAGACTAAACAACCCCAGTTCCCTCAGCCGCTCCTCATAAGACTTGTGCTCCAGACCCCTCACCAGCTTCATTGCCCTTCTTTGGACACGTAATGAAGACACAGAAGATTTTTAAATAGCTTTTAGTCAATTATATCCTTCATCCTTCTACTTTTGTTTCACTTCTCAAATTTCTGTTTAAAAGGCAATTTTCTATTTACTGGTTCTAGCTAATTTTTGTGTTCTACCTTCTATTGGTTATGTTTCACATTATTTCAGTTCTCATTCCTTTAATTATTTTCTTGTTCATTGAGCTATTCTCCTTATTAATTAAATTATCTGCTTTTGCTTTCCTTTCTTTCAGTTCTGTCTTTAATTTGTCTTTATAGTTTTTTGTCATGTCACTTCCTTGTTGTTTAATTCTTCCCCCTTTCCAGCACAGGCAAAGGCAACATTTACCTTGAGTTCAGTAAATTTTGGAACAACCTTTAACTATTATTAAGGCTTTATATGATAGCTGAAAGCTATTTGATGTCGGTAACTTCCCCTTAGAGTATGCCATGAGTGGTTGGTGCTGATGTCAGAATAAGTTCTTCTTTCATCTCTGATATATATTTACTGTATCAACTCTAGAAGATATTGGTGGGGGTTCCCCCCTCCTTTTTGTTTGCTGGGGTGTAGAACAGTAAAAGAAGATCAAAAAGAGCAACTGGAACCTGTACTGCAAGATCTCTCACTACCTTGCTGACTTTACCCTGGCATCCCAAAGGCGAGGATATGCTTATGGGACCAGAGAGATCCAGAGTATGAATAACATGGACACTAATGTGCTAATATAATAGTCATCAGCATTGGTTTTGCTAGTAGTGAATCTGTTTAGACCTCTGTGACCTGATCTGTAGCGTCTAATCTCCAGTCTTTTCTGTGAAAGTGAAAGACAGCCCTTCCACAAGAAGAATCAAGAGAACATACCATCCACTAATTCCCCTTAATGAATCATGAAGCTGTATGGCAGAAAGGAACCCATATTCTCAGGGAAGGCTTACATACTTGTCCTGTTTTCCTTTAAGTTTTAGCATCTTTCAGTGACTTGGGAGGAGCAGCAGAGCAGCCTAGTAGTACAGTTGGGATTAGGATTTAGGTCTTTTGAGTTTCAATCCAGCGCTTATCTACCTTGAAGAAAATGGAGAAATAAAGTCTCATGTACACTAAATTCAAATTTCTTTACTTGATCTATCTGAAACAGCAATCTAAGATGGTGGCTGGGTAATCCACTCTCTGTCAAAGAGATAAATGATGACTTTACACATTCACACAGACACATATATATGCATAGGTATTGAACAGTTTAACTGATCTCAAACAATAGGGCTCAGAAGTAAGGCCTAACTTTATAAATGGTTTGTCTTGAATATCTAGATTTTAAGTAGAACCAAGTGAGAGGCAGGGTGCCATCAAAAAGTACTAGCAACAAAAATATATCTTCAAGTAAGCAGACTGGATTCTAATTAAATTTTTTTTCCCCTACCCTAGTCATGTATCTCAACTTATGCTTGGATGAATATCAAAGGTTAATCATTATTTTACTACTTCAACATCTTCTTCAAAGCAGTACCAAAAAGAGACCAAGGATGAATAGTATTTAAATTTTGGTTTAGTAATAACATATCTATATTCACAGAGGCCTTTCTCTGTGGCAGATAAAAATGTGATATACTACTACTTTATTACTTTCAATTTTCATGTGCTCTCTACTTATTTGGCCCCATTGTTGCAAACAGTTCTATATACCTCTGAATTTAAAACATGTCTGCAGTCCCACAAAGTTAATGGGATAATCCACACTTAAGTGTGTACAGCAGTGTTTCCATGAGAAGAGCTAGAAGTTTGAATTTATAAGAAGTTATCACTTGGACTGTCAGCTACATTAGTAAATTACTCATTTGACAGCACTGATTTATAAAATTCATCTAAATTCCTCAACAGCTTTGTCTTTAAAATCTGTTTTATAGGACAAAACAAATAAATGGATAAGTGGGAAATCTTTTTTTTTCCTCCTTTTTTTTCCCCCTGAAACTTAGGTTAGCTTCATGGCTAAGGAAAATGAATTGTGAAATTTTGTTCCTAGGCTTTTCAGTTAAATATCTGTAATAAGTGAATAATCTTTTTCAGTGTTACCTCCTTCCTGATTTCCTTTACAGCTTCATTCTCCATGGAAAACTATAGAAATTTGTGTCATCAAGTGCAACTGGGAATGAGACAGCCTAAGTAAGAGGTTCACTGTGTCTCCACCTGATAGTACAGCAGAGAAGAAAAATGAATTGCAGTTAATAACGTGCCTTGGGTGAGTACTTGTTCCACCCTTACTGCTGTGGTACCTTTTACTCATTTATATCCTTTTAATGATCATATAGCTTATTTATGAGTTAAAACCATATCTAGAACAGTCATGTTTGTATTCAGTAGTAAAACAAGTAAAATCTCAAATTTCTCCTAAGTCAGACCTATATTGGCAGCTCCATAAAACACTAAAACTCAGATGGAGCACAAGGTTGAAGAGATTAGACTCATCAACTGATATATGCAATATGCAGGATTTTAAGAGATATAGCTATAGACCAATATTTTGGTCCAAAAATTCTAATGTTACTGCAGACCAAATAGAATGTCAATACATGCACTTCTAACAATAGTAAGTTTACTTCAAGTTTAAATCACATCACTCTCATTGTCCTTGCTAAGGTATTTTAGGGTTTGATCCAATAATGGGAGTCGTAACTTATAGTTACTTATTGCCTAGCCCCAGGGTCCTGGTTTCAGCCAGGGTAGAGTTAATTTTCTTCACAGAAGCTAGTGTGAGGCTATGTTTTGGATTTGGGATGAGAAAATGTTGATAAGGTGCTGATGTTTTGAGTTGTTGCTGAGCAGTTAAGGACAGTCCAGCTTCTCCTGCTGGCCTGCTAGCAAGGAGGCTGGGGGTGCATGGGAAGTTGGGAGGGGACACAGCTGGGACAGCTGACCCAGGCTGGCCAAAGAGATATTCCCTACCATATAACGTCATGCTCGGTATATAAAGCTGGGACAAAGAAGAAGGAAGGGGTGGAGGGACGTTCGGAGTTATGGCATCTGTCTTCCCAAGAAACCATTACGAGTGACGGAGCCCTGCTTCCCTGGAGATGGCTGAACACCTGGCTGTCCATGGGGAGTAGTGAATGAATTCTTTGTCTTGCTTTGCTTGCGTGCGTGGCTCTTGCTTTGCTTATTAAACTGTCTTTATCTCAAACCATGAGTTTCCTCACTTTTACTCTTCCGGAGTGAGCGAGCGGCTGCGTGGGGCTGAGTTGCCAGCTCGGGCTAAACCACGACACCCAGTGTAACCCCTCCCAGATCCTCCTTGTTCAGTCCTCGACTATACACCCTCCCCATGGCAGCAGCATCATTCTTGAGTTTTTCTGTGCCAAAAAGCTGGCATAGTGGTCTGAACACCCACAAATTCAATTATTCACTGAAATGGCCCATGGGCAGAGAAGTGTATATATCATTGTCTAACAAAAAGAGGAATTGATGAAGAAACATGAAGTGTCTTCTCCAGAACCATGGAGCTGTCAGTGTTAGTGTCAAGGTTGGATTCATTCATGATTCATATCCTTGTTCTCTAACCACAAGATATCACTCAAGGTCTGTGAAAACCCCTGACTGCAAAAAAGTATAACTACCATGTTTCTGCACTCTCTTATAATATTCTAAAATCTTTGGATGCTGAGAAACACAGGTGAGCATGGACCAGAAGGTAGGTATGAAAGCCATGGTTAAGTCATAAAAAGGGACAGATGCTCAGGTCAAAATCTTAGGTTTTGAAGCTGCAGAAGCATAAGGCATAAGAATATAAGCCTCCACAGAAAACTTCAGGTCCAAAGAAGAATTCCATCCAAAAGATAATGAAATACAAGAAAATTCTTATAAAAGCATTTGGCATTTAGGTTTGGGAGTTGGCATGGTTTTAATGCAGGATTTATCCTGGACATTGACAAGGACATAGCAAGTGATCTAATGCTGTGCCTTCTTTCTTGAAATTTATCAGTCATAATTCAGCTGTCTATTTCTATTTCTCTCTTCAAACTATATCAGTTTTTTGGTTAATTCTACTCCAGGTCCTTGCTTCCAGTCTTCTCTTTAAATCATAGGTTTTTCAGTTGCATCTGTTCTACACCTCTGCTTCACATTTTAAATCTCTTCAAGCTTTACATTGTTCTTATTTGCGCTCACCATTTCCATTGTTCACTTAGAACTGCATTAGTTTTTTGAATTGCTTTATTTTCCCTGTCTGCTTCAATTTCTGGGCTTAAATCACATCAGTTTTACATCAACTTTTCAATCACTCTTATCTCAGACATCTATTTTTACTTCTTACTTTAAATCACATCAACTTACATATTGATGTAATTTATATAACCATCTCCTATTACCTATTCTTGGCATACTGACTTAAAAAGCATTTTCAATTTGTATAAATATCTGTGTATTTGTTATGTTTGCAGTACCTTTATGTGCTATGCTGAATTAAAAAATAAATTGAAAATTATTTTCTATATGGAAACATAGTAGCTGGCAACATAGAATTCTTGAAATAGAAAGCTTTTCCTTAACAAAGGACCTAAACCAAATCTTCTGAAATTAATGGGAGTCTTTCCAAGTAGCATTTAGGAAAAATGCAAAGGCAGCATTTTAAAAGAAATATACTCCCACGCTATTAAACTCAGATATATTTTCACAGGAAAGATCAAATATGAGATAAATTTAGGGTAGAGGTTAAACTTTAAAATAGACATAAATTATAGACTGATGCTATTTTAGTAACACCTGTTTCTAAATGACAAGATAAGTAATGTAAGCAAATGTAGCTTACCAAGCTGATCTGAAAGAAGGCAGGCAAGATTACATTTGGCTTTGACTTCATCAGAAAGACAGAAAAAAAGTCGACTGACTCCACTATAATTACTTCTCCAGGAAAGAAATATATCTGCCTTTTTTTTCTGGTTGTGAAGACAAGGAATGCAGGGCCAGAACTGGTATCATGAGAAATGTCCTACTGATTTTAATAGGTCTGGATTTTCAGCCATTTACTACCTACTGTATTGTTACATTTTGCAAGTTAAACATGGAAATATTAGAATCTTATTACTCAGCTACATGGCAAATGGACAGAGATGCAGACTACATCCTTTCAGTTGTGGGACTTTCTGCTATTTTCCTGACTTAGGCATCGGGTTGAGTGTCCAACTAAATACTAGTATCTGAGCTAGTTACCCCCAGTTCCCTTCATAGCCAATAGAAAGAAAATGGCACATCATGGGTATGCCTCATCTCATCAGCTGAACGACACCTTAAAAATGTCTCTTCCTGTGAACAAAAGTACTGCCTATACAAATCCCAAGGCAGTCATAGAAGTCCACATTGTAGATATCTTCAACTATACAAGATGAAGCCCAGCCGTTGTGAGTAAAGCACAATGCAACACACAGGAACCCCCATGGGGATTGAGAATTTCCGCTGTGCCCTACTATATGACTATGACTATGACTGATATGGCAAGTTGGTTGAGAGTTTGTGCTGACATCTGATACTTTAATATGTAAGAATGATCACCTTCCATACACAAGAAGATTCATATAAATTCTAATGTGTATTAAATGGAAGATTTGATTCTTGAATATTGAATGTTGAATATTACAAAAAAAGAAGCAGCCTTGGTTTTCAAATTAATCTGTTGATCATAAGTCAGAACAAACTTACAAGGATGGGTTTACTTGAAAGTTGCACAAGCCCTGACATTCATTATTTCTGGCATATGTATGGTGGGTAGATTCTTTGTTATTATTTATTTATTTCCCTTTACTTAAATTACAAAGTTTTCCTCTCCCAAATATGCTCAGAATTCTATTGCTTGTTATTTTCTTTTCCTTCTCTTTTCCAATATTTGTGCTTATAGCTGTTCCGGTTTTTGCATTGCAGTTTTATAAAGTTGTTTTATATTTTTTTTCTCGTTCACTTGGACATATGAATCATTTATATTCCAGGAAATTCATAGGTCTCAAAGTTGATAACTATGAGTACCAAACAAAAATACTGTAATGACAGTTACACTCAAACAGCTCAAGCAGACACGTGTGAAACCTACAGAATAAAAGTTCATTGATCAGGATATAATTAATATTAGTTTGCATTAAACCCAATTATAAGTGTACTACAATAATGTGACCAACAACAGTATATAAGTACTCTGTAATACTTTGTGATGGCATAGCCAAATAAAATGTATAGACATTTTGCACAAATATGTGTGCAATGTGACAACCTAAGGGACAAAAAAAGACTTGTGTGGTTGCTCCTAGGAGGCATCCCAGTCATAGGTTTTTCAAGTCAGAGAACAAAAAATAAGGTAAGTACAAGGGACTGCGAAAAAATGTATACAACATAAGCAGCATCAAGAGCAAATGGGAACCTCCTTTGGGGTGGAGGGCTGAGTAGTATAAATGCATCTGGCATAAGTAAGGAAGATGGAGAAAGATGACAATTCCACTTCATAGTCCTGACCTCTTAGTCAAAGAGCTTTCAAACCTCCTCACCTTGGCTTCAGGGACTGAGTGCCACCAAGGACCATAGCCATTGTTGCTAATAATACAGCATCAGCTCCGTGGACCTGATTTTCTGGGGTTCTTAACATCACTCCCATCAAAATTTATAATCCCTGACTGATACAAATCCTAATCTATACATAAGTATATTCAGTTGCAATACTCACAAACTTAGCATATAAATTATTATTGCTTTGAAATAGGTATGTCCAGAGACCTGTTCATAAAAGCAAAAACAGAACCCAAAACCAAAATATGTGAATTACAACTGCTGTAGTTATCTGTGTGTCAAAAAGTCCTTAGAGTCTTGAAAGGTAACATGGTATGTTTTAAAATTATCTGGTTGAGACTGGAGGCTTAGAGTAATTATAACAAGAACAGCTGAATCTACAAGTTATTGTTGCCTAGTGCATAAAAATGAAATGTGTAAGAAATCTACTTATAATATATGCCTAATCATGACAAAGCTTCCAATCAACAGTATGAAAATTTTAAAAATAAGATTTTGTCAGGGACTGGAAAGAATTTTTCAGTGACATAGGAAGTTCCTGTAGCCCAGTAAGTTTTCTTAAGGAGAAAAAGACTTTCTCCACAGGCCTGTCTTCTTGGGTGGTACAAACAATGAAGTTTCTCTTTCCTAAATTTGATGGGAAAGGTGACATAGAAAGAACAAGAGTATCGGGGCAGATTCTTTGTTCATCCTTTTAATGCAAGGATATCTCCTCCTTCTGTTTGTTCCTTCTCCATCCTTGCAAATCTTTCCGAGGAAGAGGAAAAAGTGATCAAAAGCCTTTGAAATTGCTTCCTTCTCCTTCAGTCCTGGATTAGAGATAAAGGTTCTGCTGTAAACAATCACTTCTTCTGCCCCTGGTTGTAGGAGAGAAGATGGAAAACTTGGTGGGGAACAGAAGTGAATCTGTCACTATCCAGCTGATGTAAAAGTGATTAATGTAGGACCTACATATGAAAGTGGAATCTGCGAAGAAAGTAGTAAAGATGGGATAATATGAGAACTGGACAGCTTTACTGATGAAAGGAAAAGAAATGATGGTCTGGGGGACAGGACTGATTTGGAGGAACAGGTCTAATTCCAGAGTATCGGCCTGAATAGATGTAGGAACAAAACATCCTTCAAGGCTGTCAGGGGGATAAGGCAGAGACCAAAGTCATCTTTCTGACATGTGCAGGACAAATTGTATTATTACATAAATCACTTTAGGAGTAACCAGGAATTTCAGAAGATAACAAAAAAAATAATCCCCACACAACATCATCTTATAATAAATGCTAACAAGTGTTTAATTAGTAACAGAACTAACAAAGCCTGGTTTCCTATAACTTTTTGTTGCATATGTCTGTATCATTCTACTGTAGCATCTATAAGGCATTTCCTGCAGTACCACCCCACAATCCCAAGCTCTTCACCCTGTGATGTATTCAATTCCTCTCCATTTAACTGCTCTGCCCTTCTTTCTCAGCATCCTGAACTCCTATGCTGTATCTTCATCTCTTTTCTGTGACCTAATATTAACAGCTGAGTAAAAGCCAATGTCTGTTATAGGATTCTTGACCTACATGTGTGGTGATAGACCAGACTGTGACAAACAGGCCAACCTGGACGGATAAGCATTGAGTCCATCCTAAAGCTTTTTGTCAGTTGGGGAGTTACTGTATTTTTCTTTTCAGTTTGATTCAGCTACAATTTTTCACAAAAGTTGTAGGAACTGAAGAGATTCAGTTGCCTAAACTTAAACCTGTACTTCCATTTTAGACACTCTAACTCTGGCAGATATGACACAAGTTGTAAATGAGTGTGTACCCTTCTGCAGTGACTGCTGGAGACCAGATGAGATTACCTGGTGACACATTACCTGTGTTTAAGTACCTTAAAAATACAAGCACAGTACGATATGGGAGGCCCCAGGACTATAAACAATTTATCAGTGATCAACCACTTCTTATCATAGTGGTGAGCAATGGATAAAAGAAAATTTAGGGAACAACAGAACAAAGAGAAAGTGTCCAACATAAGTGAAACACACCACAGATAACAAGTTCAGGTCTATGTAGACTTGCAGACCAACAAAGAATAAGCAAGGTGTAAAGTTTATCAGCAAACATAAAAAAGTTCTCAAGAAAGTTCTAGAGGGAAGAGGAGGAAACCACCAAGATCAGCATCATAGTCTCAACAGAGAGAGGATTTCCTCCACAAACGCCTGCCTTCTGCACTCGAATCGAATTCCCTATTTGTCAGAGGGGCAGTGAGTAAACAAGCCCTACACCAGAAAAAAAGTAGTTTGTGTATTTATCATTTTAACGGCATATAATTTAAACTATAGTTGTTAGTATCATTGTAACTGGAAGAGCAATAATTGTTTAGTTAGTCTATTAGGTCTCTAATTACACTAAATATCTAGTCCTGATTTTGAGTTTATGGTGTATTCCTTTTATGCATAACATGCTTTTCAATTGAAAAGACTGGTGGGAATTCACAGAATCACAGAATCACAGAAT
>NW_010513817.1:0-5654 GCF_000687285.1 Phaethon lepturus
ACTGACCACAGCCCCCATTCCCCATCCCCCACTCCCCTGGGAGGAGGCAGAAAAATCAGGAGCCAATAAAAGCCTGGGAAGAAGGGAGGGGTGGGGGGAAGGTGTTTTAAGATTTGATTTTAGTTCTTATTACCCTACTCTGATTTGACTGGCAATAAATTAAACTAATTTCCCCAAGTTGAGTCTGTTTTGCCCATGATGGTAATTGGTGAATGATCTCTCCCTGTCCTTATCTTGACCCACGAGCCTTTCATTATGTTTTCTCTCCCCTGTCCAGCTAAGAAGGGGAGTGAAAGAGTAGCTTTGGTGGGCACCTGTCATCAAGCCACACTAAGTCTGTAGCAGTTACATCTCCGCAAAGATGAAATCGGTACTTAAGTCCTTAAACTATCCATAATGCACCTAACAATACTCATTGATCAAAGAGCCATTGCCTTTGTAAAGGAGTAGCTGCTTCCAATAAAACAGTGAAACAAATTGTAAGTTTTATTCTGTATCATCCATAGTGTTTCACATGAAAATAAATACCCACACAAGACATTTTACCAATGTAGCACAAAACATTAATTCCTTTTGACTAGATTTTGAAGTTTATTCAGATCGAGGGCATAATTTATCAATAAAACCTTTCAACTGCAGAACTCCAGACATCAGACACTTGTGTAAATTATTTTGTTAATCTGTCCTTCTATACCTCCACATTTTTTCTGTGCTGCAATTATAAAAAGATTTTCACCTTACAGTATAAAACATTTTAGAGACCTTTGTAGCCAAACATAACAATAATTTTCTGACTACCTTTGGAACCCTTGGGTTGCACTGAACTTGCACCACATGTACGCCTACACAAATACCATTCAATACATAAGTCTTGTTGCAAGATGTGTCCCCCCCATCAGGTCAATGAAGGCTCTGGTCTGATAGATGCTGAGCTCTATGGCAACAATCTTGGAACTCACTTAATCTCACCCTTACTTCAGTGGGACAATATGCATGCTTAGAGAGGGAAGAACTCATATGCTTAAATGATGAGATTAAGTGCTTTGCTGGATCAAGGTCAGATTCCCAAGCAGGATTTAATTTGCTGTCTTTAGCCATGCTGGTCTGCCTTCTCCATTGACTGTTTCTAGTTACTTTTTTTTTCACAATGACATTATCCTTCCATGGTCTCTATTGTAATTTTACCACATCACTGACACATTTAGTCAAACCAAATGGGTGATGACAATTCTGGTTAATTTAATGCACTTGCATGTCTGGGCAGTGAAACTGTCTGACAAGTGACAAACCAATTGTGAAATAAATTACACATATCATATTCTTCAAACTATTTTTCTTCATTATCTAGTATTAAAATTTTGCTTCTTAGAGACAGATCTTCTGTTTTCGTTACAGAGCTGGATATCTGTTAGTCTTTCTGTTTAAGGTAAAGAAAACTAACTCAGAAATGAATATAGTAGGTGGGAAAAGGAAGAAACTATACCTCAGAAATCACCTTCTTCAACATTTAGGCAGTAAAGCCAAGACTGAATTTATTTGCTTGGGTGAGCAATGTTAATTTTAATGTCTTAAACATGTTGCTTTAACTAATTTTTCTACCTCTTTCATAAGATATAAATCCCTATGACAAGATAAATAACTGTAATATAAGATAAAACTTATCTAAAATATTAGGTAAAGTAAGATACTAAAACTGTGATTATTTGAGACCAAACCAAACCTGAACCTGGGCAGGTAAAACGTCAGCTGAGCTGGTCTTGAAGAACAAAACAGAAGTCACTCACACCACCATGGAAATCCTCCACCGACTCCCAAGGCAGGGCAGCTGCTTAGGCAAAGATCAGCTGAGGATCTCATATACACAGGTTCTTGCATGCACAGGGCAACTTTTCTATTGAAACTTCTGTCTCAAAGAGTTGTACTTTTACTTATATCAGACTATTTGTGTTTTTCTGAACACTAGAATAGGAGGAAGAGGGGGCAAAAGGGCTAGGTATTAGAATGCAAGCAGCTATAAGGGGGAAAAGGGATTATTAGAATACAAACCACAATTAGAAAAGGAGATTATGGCAGACACTGTATGTGTGTGCTCTGAGCTCTGTGGGGCAGGAGGGGGGGAGCGATGACGACAACGATGACACAGGTTAGTATTAACCTTGTTCTATTTTTCTACAGGCCAAACAAGTCCTGGGTAAAACATTGCATCTGATCTCATTTCCTATTTCTACTGTCTATTTTTTGCAGGTGAAGATGCCGCATGTCCCTGTAGCCATGCACATAACTGAAGTTCAAAAGATGATCCCTTCTCCTGACTCAGGCTATCAAATTGCATGTGTGTTCAATCCAAGCTTATCATAAACACATCAAAAAGTCCCTCTCAAAACAAGTCAGGCTCTTCTCTTCCCTCTCAAAAGAAGCAGCTACAGAAAATACAATACTCCTGCGTGATGCGGTGCTGGACCATGCTTGCTTGGGAATCTGAGTAGACAGGGAGATAAATTATCCTTGGGAATGTTGACCAGGATCTACTCCATGACATAAAAATGTAAAAGGGGAAAAAAACCTAAATCAGTAAAAAAAAAAAAAAAAAAAAATCACATTTCCTTAATTCATACAGTCCTCCAATGACAGATTATGGGATAAACATTACTTAGCAGTACTGCTGGACTGGAAGTTTCCTGGGTTGTTGTTAAATATTGCAGTTTATAATTATGATCTCTGCTGTTTCTTAGTAGCATGCTGTCCACAGTAAAACCTGTGTAGCCTCTTACCAAAGTTACTGTGTTTGAGTTAAACTAACTGTAATGCTTGGATGACAGGAAATCATGAAGGCAACAGAGGGAATTTTTAAAAAATATCTTTCTATTTTCCAGTGAAGCACCTAGAGAAGAGAGGTGCTGGTAGCTATTATTTTGTTGCAAGCATTGTGAACTCACATGGCCAAATAGCTAATCAGTCTGTGTCATGACTCCACATCATCTGGTAAAATCTCCTCAAAATACCTTGTGAAGGACACTATAAGCAGAAAACAAGAAGCTCATAGAGAACTCAGGACACAGACATACCGTAGAAGCTACGTGTCTGTCTAAGCTGTGCCACCAGGGATGCTTCCTACCCTAAAGGTCAAACCAACTCACCAAATGCAAATGTCCTTCAACCTGTCATGACACATGGGCTCTTCTGGGAGGAGAGAGTAATAATTCTATTTCTCTCTCGCACACTCCCAAAAACACAGAGACACGCATTCTCTCTTGCATGCACAGACACATTTCTTGTGGTTCGTATCAGTTTTATAATAACTATTTTAAGCAACTGGTAATCCCAGGAGGAAAACTGGGTATGGGAGAAGAGGTGGTGGCATCTGTTAGCTCAGGTTTGGCAGCATAGGTAGTAGAAGATGCAAACTGAATGAACTTTCCCAGTTTGGTTCTCAGATACCATATACTCTGGTACATGATATGCATGCAAAAACAAAGCCCTTCAGTTTGAACTGTTGTTAGGAATTCTCTGAAGGCTGCATTTTCCCAAGGAAGGCTAGAAATCCTCTTTTAAGCTTTGAATAAACTTAAAGAGAGCGACTCTTACAAACGTCCAGCTTATGAGACACGGTAAGGGAAGATATTAGCGATCCTCCCACAAGGATGCTATTTAGAAATGTCATCCTGATAACTTTGTACATGAGCAATATTAATCAATTTAATATTAGTCACTTCTTCTATTGCTCCCTTGTGATTTACAGGTGTTTTCTTTACCAGCACTATTTTCAGTGCCTGCACTGATAGAATGCAAATATTACCTGCAAACACAAGCAACTAAAAGGGGAGGTAAACTGAACCCTTCAGGCTAACTAAAAGGGGGTGGAGAAGACAGAAACAGATGTTTCCCAGAGGTACACAGCAAAGGATGACAGGCAACAATCCCCAACTGCAAGACAGTAGATTCCTACTGGACATAAAGGAAAAATTATTGCACCAAGAGTAGTTAAGCAATGGAACAGATTACCCAGCAAGTCTGTTATCTCCATCCTTGGAAATATTCAAAACTTGAATGGAAAAGACCCTGCACAAGCCTGTAACATTGACATTAATAATGTCTGAGCACGGGGCTGGACCCAATAACCTCCATATGTCCCTTCCAAGCTATGATCTTCTATGATTCATAATATTTGTATTTCAAAATATTCAGCCCCTAGTTTGGATATTTAGACAGCAGAAACAGGGGGAAAGGACTAAGGAAATCTTGCACACTCAGACCAAATGAAAGAATAATTTGATAGAAGGCTTGATCCACGCGAAAACTTGCCTGAAAGGGCTCTAGCTCTGATGGCCATACATAGCTGTATCAGAAGAGGTGCTTATGACTCTTCCACAGTGGTAGCAAAGGGCTCCTCCCTTAGGATTTTCTGGCACTGAGATGGCAAAGACTCATACTGGGATGACATACAGTCCTCCACCCACCCATCTGCCCAACCCTGTGCTACTGTAATTGAGCTATTAGTATGCAAAGCTATCTTCAGCAATAGATTTATAAAATAGCATGATCCTAACACATGAAATGTCAGTTAAAATTGCCATCACATCACAGTCACACAGGTGTTCTTTGTAGGTCTTACTCACTCTTCATCTGACCCAGCCTATACATTTATCTCTGTCCAGCTCTTCTTGATTCTGATGCCCACTGAAGGATTCAGTATCAGGTCGTTTTTAAGAAAACTATCAGTTGCACTTTTGTTAGGGCTGTTATAGCCTTCAATCATCCAACTGCTCCTCATTTATGCATCTTACTAAGCTGTCAGGTAACATTTGCTTGCATCCCCCCTTGCAGTTGTCAAGGTGCTTTCATCTTATTTCAGTAGCTTGGATGCGAATCGCAGGGCAACCACAATTACTACCTTCCCTATCTTTACTGGCTGCACAGACATAAGTGACTGGGTAGCATATGACATAGGCACAACATATGGCATGCACGAATGATAGTTATGAAGAAGTCGCATTGTCCAACCTTGCTTTAATGTTATCACACATAAGAATGCTAAAAGCATCTCATGCACTAATCTCTATTTTTTTCTGTTCTTAGAATAGATCAATAATCGATCCTGTTCCACTGAGCATGCAGTACAGCCTCTCAGCTAACTATACCTTCCTTTTAGTACTGACTGCTGTAAGAACAAAGATTCTGATTTGTTGCTGTTTTGTTGTCATAAAACTAGAGAAACTTAGGAGGTAAAAGGGACCTCAAGAAATAATTTAGTCCACTGCATTTGCACTGTGTAGAGATCTGGTACTTTCAGGCGGTCCTTGACAGATATTTGTCTAACCTGCTCCTAAAAATCTCACACTGAGGGAGACTCCAGTCTTTCTAAGTAGCCTGTTCCTGTGTTTCAACTAGCCTGATAGAGCATTTTTCCTACTATCCAACCTGGATCTTTTTTGCTTCCAAGAAAACTGCTTTATTTTTGCCCCTCCCTCCAGTAGTCTTTGATAATAAATTATCATTATTCTCTATTTAACATAATTTCTGTCAGACTACTGTCATGATAGGTCATTTTTCTCGTTTTTAGGCTGTACCAAGTTAGCTGCTGTAACCTTTGAAATCATCCATGTTTTCTAAATTTAGACTGCCTGCAATTTGCCACTGATGTCTGTGACACTTTT
>NW_010513818.1:0-3584 GCF_000687285.1 Phaethon lepturus
CAGTGAGGAAGCCTCACTCCCAGGAATACCGGCTGGTGCAGGATTTAAGGGCTATAAATTAGATAACCAACAATATACACCCTACGGTGCCTAACCCTTATACCCTGTTGACGTCGATACCAGGGAACCATGCCTATTTTACAGTGCTACACTTAAAAGATCCCTTTTTCTGCATTCCAGTGGATGAACAAAGCCAAACACTCTTCGCCTTTGAATGGGAGAATCTGACTACTGGAAGGAAAGAGCAATTGTGTTGGACTGTTCTTCCCCAGGGATTTAAAAATAGTCCCACTTTGTTTGGTGAAGTATTGGATAAAGAATTAGAACCATGGCGAGCTAATGATGATGATGTTACTCTCTTACAGTATGTGGATGACATCTTCATTGGAGCTGACACTGAACAAGTTTGTACAGAAGCTGCGGTAAGCCTGCTAAACTTTATGGGACTGGCTGGATAACCAGTCTTGAAGAAAAAAGACCAAATTGTGAGGAAGTCCAATACCTTGGTTTTAACATATCAAAAGGACAACAAGCATTGGGGGAAGAAAGGATATGCCGAACAGCAGTACCTAAACCAAAAAAGCAGTTACAGGGATTTCTGGGACTGGCCAGATCATGCCAGATATGGTTCTACAATGGACTCCAGAATGTTGGAGTAGTTTTGATGAAATTAAAAGAAAATTAATGGAAGCCCCAGCCTTGAGCCTCCCTGATCTGACAAAACCTTTTCAGTTGTATGTACATGAGAGACAAGCAAGTGGCCTCGGGGTGATGACTCAGACGCTTGGAAGCTGGAAAAGACCAGTAGCCTATTTTTCGAAACAATTGGATGAAGTGAGTAAAGGATGGCCAGCTTGTCTTTGAGCTGTAGCCACCACTGTTCTGTTAATTCAGAAAGCCTGGAAGCTCACCTTGGGACAACCAAGAACAGTACTAGTCCCACACGCAATGGTGGCTATTTTAAACCAAAAAGGACACCACTGGATTTCTCCAAACCAACTGGACAAATTCCAAGCCATGTTAATAGATCAAGAAGATGTCACCCTAAGTGTAGTATCAATTCTAAACCCTGCCACCTTATTGCCGATGGCAGAACAGGAACCTTTACAACATGACTGTTTAGCAACTCTCAAACATGTCTATGCCAGCAGGCCAGATCTGAGAGATGAGCCGTTGAAAAATGCAGTTTTGGAACTATTTACAGATGGCAGCAGCTTTATACAGAATGGAGAAAGAAAAGCTGAATATGTAGTGGTTACCTCATGGGAGGAAACAGAGACCGTTACCCCCGAATATCTTGGCACAGAAAGCTGAAACAGTTGCTCTTACAAGGGCACTAGAAATTGGAAAAAAATCAAAGAATCAATATATATATACAGACTGCAGGTACGCCTTTGGAGTTATACACGCTCATGGAGCTATTTGGAAGAAACGTGGGCTATTAAAATCCCAAGGGAGTGGTATAAAATATGGACAAGAGATTTTAAATGTGCTTCAGGCCGTACTAGAGCCAAAAGAAATGGCAATAATCCACTGCAGAGCTCATCAAAAAGGACAGAGAGAAATAATTCAAGGAAACAAAAGAGCAGACTTAGCTACAGGAGCAGGTAATCAGAGCTTTGATACCCAACAGAAAGATTGATATAAAACTCCCTCGGTATTCGAAGAAAGATCAATTAGCAGAAAAACTGAAGTATACAAAGAAGACAGAAGGATGGTGGATCACTACGAACCAACAAATTCTCACTACGGCCAAAATGATGGAAGTTATCCTTAAAAGGCTACATGAAGAAACTCACATGGGAGCTGATGCAGCAATGTCAGGAGATATGCTATAGGGACAAAAATGCAATCAACTGCGGACCTAATAGTAAGAAGGTGTCAGACCTGCTGCACAAACAACCCTAAGATTCAAAGAAAGCCACCAATGGGTGAAGTAAAAAGGGGAATGTACCCCATGGAGTACTGGCAAATAGATTTCTCTGAGTTACCAAAGTGTGGGCAATATAAATACCTACTTGTTTTAGTAGACACATTCTCTGGGTGGCCTGAAACTTTCCCTTGCCGCAGCAATCGAGCTAGATAAATTCTCTGGGGGGCCTGAAACTTTCCCTTGCCGCAGCAATCGAGCTAGATAAGTCATTTGCATTGGGTCTGGCTGAGATGGAGTTAATTTTCCCCATAGCAGCCTTCATAGTGCTGTGCTTTGTATTGGTAGCTAGAAAGGTGTTGATAAAACACCCGTCTTTAACCAGGTGTCAACATTTTTTCAGTGGTTTGATCTCAAGCCAGTGGTTAACCAATGTTTTGTACCTTTTAACCTTTGCATCATAAAGGCAAAGTCACTTGGGAAGAAAAAGAATGAGGAAGTCATCCAGCCCATGTTGTTACTAATGATGAGTTGCCCTTTATCATGCACTTTGTGCTGTTTTCCTCAGAATTTATTCCTGGATATCATAGGTGAGGAAATTTCAATCATTTTAGTCCAAATTAATTCTAGACTGTAATATATCAGATTGGCATTTTTTTTTTCTCTCTATAATCAGGCTTAATTCTTTCCCTTTTAGTCTTATTTTCTTGTTTCAGCTGGACCCAGTCATACAGTTGTATTGGGTCTGGCTGAGATGGAGTTAATTTTCCCCATAGCAGCCTTCATAGTGCTGTGCTTTGTATTGGTAGCTAGAAAGGTGTTAACACACCAGTGTTTTGGCTACTGCTGAGCAGTGCTCACACAGCATCAAGGCTGTCTCTCCAACATTTCCCCCCCACCAGTAGACTGGGGGTGGGCAAGATCTTGGGAGGGGACACAGACAGGACAGCTCACCCAAACTGGCCAAAGGGATATTCCATACCGTATGACATCAGCTCAGCAATGAAAGCTAAGAGAAAGGAGGAGGAGTGGGGGGGCATTCATTATTACGATGTTTGTCTTCCAGAGCAACCACTATGCATACTGAAGCCCTGCTTCCCAGGAAGTGGCTGAACATTGACTGCTGATGGGAAGTAGAGTCTTTTGTTTTCTTTTACTTCCGTGCATGGCCTTTGCTTTCTGCTTATTAAACTGCCTTTATCTTGACCCACGTGTTTGGTTATTTTTTTCCATCCTAATTTCTCCCCCCTGTCCTACTGAGGAGGGGAGTGATAGAGTAGCTTGGTGGCACCTGGCATCCAGCCAAGGTCAACCCACCACATGTGGCTATGATGCTCCTCTTCTGAATTCGATATAAGGATAATAACTGGAAGAGGTAATGGGCAAAATATGGACTGAACAATGTTAGAGAATGGAATAATCATGGAGAACTTTAGTTGTTATAACTGTGGTGAAGGGACAAGGGGTGGATTGTGTGTGTAAATTGTCTACCTTTGTTCAGTGTTGTGATGATGTTATTCTGATCTTGGTGTGGGGGATGCTTTTTTGTTGATGCAACTGAAATTTGTGAAGATTGTTAAGACTGTGTGATGAATGTGGTTTTTAATGATAATTCTTAAATATGTGATTCACAGAGGTGAGGGGTGGAATGCATTGGGTTTGCATGGCAAGGTTTTGGTTGTGGTGGGAGCTGCAGGGGTGGCTTCTCTGAGAA
>NW_010513818.1:3644-3948 GCF_000687285.1 Phaethon lepturus
CGCCCCAGAAGAACCCCCTGCCACTGGCCAAGGTCAAGCCAATTAGTGACAGTGGTAGCGCCTCTGTGATAACATATTTAAGAAGGGGAAAAGAAACGGTACGCAGCCAGAGAGAGGAGTGAGAATATGTGAAAGAACTCTGCAGACAACGAGGTCAGTGAAGAAGGAGAGGGAGGACATGCTCCAGGTGCCAGAGAAGTGATTCCCTTGCAGCCCATGGAGGTTAACGGTTGAGCAGATATCCACCGACAGCCCGTGGAGGACCCCGTGCTGGAGCAGATGGATGCCCGAAGGAGGCTGTGAC
>NW_010513819.1:0-370 GCF_000687285.1 Phaethon lepturus
CTTCTCCGTCCTCAGCAGAGCCATGCAAGGGTAAAACAAGTTTGGTAATAGGCGAGCCAAACCGGAAAGCAGTTAGTACCCGGTAAGCTCATTAAGGGCAACAGGTGCCTTCCGGTAGGCACTAGGAAGCGCATGGGCCTGAGGCGATTTCTTCTTTGGACCTCAAAACGGGTTCGACTGTCGTTATCTAAAGCTGATGGAAGTTTTGGATCGGGTCTCAGGTGAGGTCCGTGCGCTCACTTGAGTGCTGCTTGGGTGTGTGGAACCGGTCTGGTAGACGGAACCCTAAAAAGGGAGGGAGCTGAGCTACGCAAGGGCTGCGAGCACATCGGGGGGGGGGGGGCCGAGGGGGGGGCCGTGCGGGGCACCC
>NW_010513819.1:401-11898 GCF_000687285.1 Phaethon lepturus
GGATGGGTGTTGATGTCCTGCAGCACCCACCCAGCAAGCCTGATGAGTCCGGGTTTCGGTGGCCCAGCCCTCGCCCCTCTAGCCAGTGCTTGCAGGGCAGACACAAAGTCCCCTTTCCTGCCCCTGACCATTCCCATCTGGTCTGGCCCCCAGAAACCAGATCCTCCTCTAGGAAGCATTACGTGCATGCTCTTCCATTTGGGTAAGAGGAGTTAAAAATGCAGCTGCAATTAAAAACCCTATTAATTTCAAGCCCCTGGTAAGAGCTGCCGGGCTGAGCGCGGTGGGTGGAGTTTTGTCAGTAGTAAATCTCTCTCCCCTGTGCAGGGCCTTGATTTGTAGGTCTGACAGGCGCTCCCCCGGCAGGTGAAGCAGTTTCACAGGGTGGCTGGTTTGCAGCTGAAATTGGCAGGTTTCATAAGCTCAGAGAGCAGAAATACCTCCCAAGGGTCTGGCTCCCTGTACCACAAGGCCTTGAGATGCTTCTCCAGCTGTGTGAAGTGGTGTACTAAGGACAAAGGTGGATGGCTGCAGGGAGTGGAGCTGGCTGGAAGCAGCATTTCAGAGTGTGAATGCTCTGGTTGGAAAACAGGGCTTCTTTCTGTACTGAAATAATTTGCAAAAGAAGTCCTGTTCTGAAGCCATGCTCATGGTGGGACGCGGTCTTGCGCCAGGTGACCACAGGGGCATTTCACAGTTGTGCAGCGTCAGGCTCAGCCTAGAACCCTTCTCCAAGATGCAGTTATGTTGCAGGCTTTTCCTCTCTTCAGTGAAGCATGGCGGGGCCTGTCCAGTGAGACACAGGGACACAGCTTCTCTGAACACAAATGGTTGGCCCAATTTTCACGAGGGGTGAGTGCTTGCAGGTTGCGCTGGAGCCAGCGGGGAACAGCAGAGGTAACAGATGGGTGAAACGGCACAGGGTGAGCAGTCACCGTGGTCAAGTGTCACATCCTGGGGCAGTTGTTGTTGCTCATCTTCTTCTCTAGACGTTTTAAGAGGAAATCTTGGAGAGTGAATAATTTCAAATCACTTCATGCTATAGCAGTGTAAGTAGCACATGGGCAGAGAGGAAAACGGTCCTGTTCCCCTCACTGCTAATGCAGGGAGTGATGAAGAGCATCGAGCAGTGTAAAAAAATATCCGCACTAGAAAAATACTGTGAAGGACAGATACCCATCACCAGCGCTGCAGTAACAGCACCCTCTATTTGACTGACAGCTCTGGCAGAGCTCATGTGCATTGGCAATCCAAGTGTACAAGGTATATTGTGAAAGTTATTCTGCTGCTTTCCTTGTCCAGACTTTTGCAAACGGCCCCTCGTATTCCAGGTGTCAAGCAAAAACTCAACAGCTTGACTCAGGGGTTGGGTCTCCACAGAGCTGCGGAGACTTCAGACCTCAATGTCATCAGACTTCAACTGGCCTTACACCGGCTTATTGGGTGGCACGTCACACAGTGCTGGTGCACAAGTCAGGAATGCTGCTGCTGACATTGGAACAAATCAATATCTCAGTGAAACCCTTTCATTGGACAGTTTCAAACAGTAAACAAAAAATAATGCTCATGAACAGCTAACGGAGAAGCAGCTACTTCTAGGAAGGAGGCAGCACTGCCATTTCGGAGTTCTTTGAAAATGTATTTCATTTGAAACAGTGAGAACTGCAACAAAAACTAGGGCTTTGTCCTCAACTGGGGGTTGGGACTATTTCTGACTCTATCCCAAACTATCCTTTTGGCAGCCCTTGTAAGGACTTTGACAGTGTAAGACCACAGCTGTCTTGGTGGTGTCTTATGTCAGTTTTTGCGGCAAGGCTGCACAGCAACCCCAGAGAACTATCTGCTGGAGCAGAAATGACAAATAGCTGTTGGCACCATGAATTTGACACTACGGGCCAAATTCTGCCCAGCGAAGGGGAAAGTTTTCTGTAGTCCCTCAGAGCAGCGAGAAGCCACGTCACAGATTTAAGCAGCTCTGAGCGCCGGAAGCCATCAGATCTGCTGGCAGTGAGTGATCTGCAGTGGGGGGCCGGTATGGGAGCGCCTGCTGGCCACAGGAGTTTGTTGAGTCCAGAATTGCTCCTGGGAGTATGTGAAAACTGTGGAGCCACAGGGCTGTGGTAGTGGACACCGGTGTACGTGCCACCCTGCTCCTCAGGGATGGAGCTGTGGTGCCCTGGATCACCAAACCATGCCACGGGGAGGGCCTCTCTGGGCAGTGCTCCCCTGCGTGCCATGGGTGCCGTGTCCCTGGACACCGCTGCCACCCCAGGAAGCCTCTGAAACCCACAGGGCCAAAGCAACGTGGTGCCACTCTTGTGCACGTCAACAGCAGGTCAGTGAAGCCTTTATATAGGGTTGGAGGAAAGATTTCCTTCTTCATATGAAGGGAAAAATGATCTAGCAAGTCATTTAACAAGAACGATAGAAGGATTTAAGCACAGGGGCTTTTGAGTGCATGCAGGACAGCTGTCAAGTTTAAAGAGGAGATCAGTGGTTCATTTGAGAGATACATTAGGAAAAAGAGCTTACTCTGGGGGGCTGTTAGTTCCCTTGAGGCTGGGAAGGATTTAGTGTCTGTAAGTGTTGATGTATTGTGCATGTTATGAAGTTTGCCATCCCAGCAGCTTTGATATGTTCCAGCTTTTCTTTAAAACCCCTGTGGATGTTAAAGTGACTTTCATTTAACGTGGGAGATGTTGACAAACTCCCCCAGGAGACTGGTGAGTTCTCAAAAGGGTCTCTTAAAATATTAGCCTCATTGCCACTTTTAGATGATTCCCCCCCTGAATATCAAGGAGTGGTTTGTTTCTGACAGCACTAAAAATATATTAGGTGTCTGCTGACACTGGAAAGATATGGCCTATGCTGCTTGGATTCCCAGCCTAGTATTCGGGGATCCTATCTGAAGCTTTTGGCTTAACAGATGATGCTTGTGTTTGGAAAGCTAAAGTTCATAGCATGGAGCGATCCTTCTGTTTAGAAGGTTGGAAGCAGCTGGTGGGACTACTATGGGTGAGTTAGGTTTCAGTGGAGGATACACACACAAGTCATGAAGGCAGAGCTGCTCAGAGGCTCCAGTGCCGATGTAAGGTGTGCCCATGGGCTAAGCCATTTTTTGCCATTTTAGAAAGGGAGAGGTGCAGAAGGGCTCATGCTGGCTGGGGCTCTGGGGAGGAAGGCCCTGCTCCTCATCGCTAGTGTGAGGAAGGTGGGGGGCCCTGGGCACGGCAGCTCCCAGGCTTCAGGGAGAGGAGGGCTTGCGCTGGCATGAGGGTGTTGGTAAGAAATGTAATGAAATTACTGTAGCCCTTTTTACTCACAAAAGTACACTGGGATGGAGGAGTAGGGAAGTAAAAGCCAGCTGTGAAATACGACTTTGGTTTCGGGAATCTTTCTTTGACAATGTGCTTTTGCTTTTTTTGTGTGGAAGCAGCAGATCCTTCAAGGAGGCAAAAATCTGATTGCAAAGGGGACTGTGGTAGTCTCACCTTCTTCTAATCTGTGCCGAGCCCAGTGGGCTGTTTCTGTATAACCAAACACATAGGTGTTTCTGAACCAGGGTATCAAACTTCTTCATGGTGTAGACCACAACTTTCACGCACTGCGCTGGAGGCAGGAGTGACTGTTCAGATCTGTTGTCTTCAGCCGTTTTGGAGTTACATGACAGTCCTCAGGCAACAGCAGCAAATGTTTACCGTGGCAAACAGAGCTGGTGGGGAACGTCATGTATTTTTAGCTGTCTTTTAATTGGATTCAGCCACTGAAAATGCAGAGCAGCACACAGCGGTAGTCAGCCCTCTAAGAACTGCTGCTCTGCCTCTTTGCATGCAGGCAACTGGAAAGAGCTGAGGGGAAAAAATAAAGGTGCTTCCAGAAGCACTTCGTTGCCTGGTGAAGAGACAGCACGATGTTAGTCTCCATTTCATGGGTGTAAAACCAGAGGCGGCAGCTGTAGGTCCCCAGTGAAGCAGAACTAGACTGGTGGCTCCAGGTCTTGGCACCTAGCAAAACCTCCCCAGTTCTCTGTGACTGCAGTGGTATCTGTTCAAGGTTCAAGTGAAGAACTGGGCTGCAAGAACTGGGGCTGTGATCCTAGACCAGCTCCTAGAGAACCACGCAGAAATGAATAATTCTATTTAACTGCAGACTGTGAAAAATGCCCCCAGTTGAAAGACCTGGAGTAAAATATCGAAGAGTTACCTCATAACCTGGGCACTGTACAAGCTGGGCTTTAGATGGCATCAGCCTGGCTGTGGCTGTGGCAGTTAGGTGTGCGTGGGGGCTGCCGAGGTGACAGCCAAGCCCTCCCAAGGGCTAACAGCAAACAGGAGGAGAATAGTTTTCATGTTTTGGAGGCTGACAGTGCAGAGAGGAGAGAAACTGATTTTCCTCTCCCCCCGCAAGGTTTGTCAGCTGAAGCTGAGCTAGTTTTCAGAGGGCAAAGTGTTTTCTGGACAGAGACCTTTTTAAATCTTCAAATTCAGAGCACTGCTGAAAGTGTTGGAAATAGCAGCTGTTAAAAAAAAAAATCCATTACCAGACTATTTCTACAATCAAAAGTGTATCCACTCTTAATTATTGTGGCTGATAAACAGTAGGTACCGTCAGCTCTTCCATCATCTCTTGCAAATGCATGGAATTTAAAAGAGAATGCAGAGGTTGTAGATAACCAGCCAGGGTTTTGACTTGCCCATCCAAACTACTGCAGAACACAAATACAAGCCAAGAATCAAATGTTTATCAGCAGAAACGTATTTTTCCTGAGGATATAGTAACTCGCATTAATATCTCATGGAGAAGAATGTGTAAGTAGCATAGAAATTCATATGTACTGTTTATGAGAAAACAGAGTAGTTTTTATGAAAACTGAAAGGGTTTTTTGTTTCAGAACTGTTTGTGTTTATGCATTTTATAAATACATCAGGGAGGCATAATAAATGCTATAAGCATTTCAGTTTCTAAATGTCAAATGAGGTTTCCCTCTTACAGCAAATCAGACTCATGTTGGACCGGAAAACACAGGATTTTTACAGAAGAACCTGGAACCTGAAATAGCATAGAAAACAAGTTCATTTTTAATTTCATACAGTTTTATAATGAATGAAATCAAACTCTACATTATTGGGCTTTATTATTACTGGATATCCCAAACTCAAGTTGAAGTGACCAAGGCAGGAATGGTGTTTGGGGACCAACAGTGCTCTGATCCGTGTTGAGCTGCTCGGCTGCAGCACCCGCTGACACCAGCCTGCGACCTGGACTGCGTGTTTTGAAATGCCGAGGTCAAAATCCTGGCTCACCGGCCTCCGCCGCAGCCAGGGTTTCATTTTCAGAGCTTATTGTGGCTGGCAGGTTATTGTCGTGTGCCTCTGTCGGAGTCTGCCCCAGCAGCTGTGTGTGAGAGGTTTGTGCTGTCAGTGCCTCTTGCAGGGTCTGGTATTTCAGAGGTTTCACACAATCTAAATGTGAAGTGTCAGTCGGCTTTGCCTGCGTGTAATGCTGTTTCATGCTTTCTTTTAATTCCAGGGTAATAATAAATGAAAACCCAGTTCAGCAAACACTTCAGTACATGCTTACCATTACAGGCCTTCCTACAGTACTTGCAGTTTTTCTCAAAGTTGGCAGTTTCTGTTAGATTTCAGGAGACTGCAGAGTTTTTAAAGCAGAGAGATGTTATGGTGACTCCAATGCAGGGTAAAAGATTTTTCCTGTTCGGCTGATATCAGTGACGAAACTCCTGCTTACTTAAAGGAGGTGGCCAAGAGTTTACATACCGATTACATCGCGTGCTGCCCACGCTTTCTTGTCTCTTGTGTAAGGTCATGGAAGTGGAAGGCCAAGCCAATGCGTTTGGGAAAAAGCAGAGGCTTTCTGTTTTGGACAAGTCTTTGGATTCATTGAAAAGAATATTTCAAATAAAATTTTGGCTAGACGCTCTACATTCCTTTATTTATTCCTCCTCTCCAAAAATTACTGCTCCAGGATATACTTGAGAGAGCTTGATACTTGCATGAGGATTTATTGCTTTTAGTTTCTAAATCAGTTCTGAACCTGAATTACCAAATGCTACTGCATATTTCTAATAGCGACAAGAATTCCAGCAGAATTTCTGAGGTCTGCCTGGCTGATTAAATCCAGCAAAGGCTCCTGCTAAGCTCCTAGGCAGAGCCAGCCATATCAAGGACTTTAAGACAACTACAAATTCAGTCCTGAAGATTTTTTTATTGTGCGAAATTTTACCAAGCAGAAGACATATATATTAGTTGATCCATATAAATGTCATACACACATGCAAGACAGTAGATAAGTTCCTGATATATTAATTTCACATGGTGAGGATAATAGTATTTCTCCTGACCACTTGATTAAATTTGTAAAAAAATTCCTAGTGAAAAACAGTCATTGCATTTTTTGTCAAGCTGATAAGTATGATTTAACTGTAACAGAAAAGCAGCCAAAAAAATCAGGCTTGCACTAGAAAACTAACACTATTATGTTTTGTTATTTGGTAAGAGGAGTAAACAGAGGGTTCTTTATTGTTCTGCTTGCTTGGTGGTGCTGGTTTTCTTAATCTGAAATTGAAGTTATCTCTATTGGGAGGAACAGTGATGACCAAGAAAAGAATGAAACAACTGAAGAATATTGAAGTCAAGAAAACAACAGGAGAGAGTTTTTAGTCTAAATGTTTTACATTTCTGATATATTTTGGGATCTTTTGTTTTCTCTGAAATCATAGTTAACTTCGAGACTTAAAATTCTGGGGAAAGGAGGCCCTCATTAAACATTCAACACCTCCACCCTGAGATTTCCAGCAAGCATGTTTGAGGACATTGGGTGTAGCCTCCAGCTGAAGAGAGGAGACTGGGGTTTGGAGTCTGACCTCCTCTGATCTTACGGGAAAAGAGACACAATCTCAGCGAGCTGTTTCTCAGAGCATTTCGTGCTGTGCAAGAAGGTGAACGCCCCGCAGACTATTAATGTAAACATCTTTGGTCAAACGCATCTTGGTTTGAGGAGGGTTGCTGGAGATCTCTGAGGGTCAGGGCTTGGGCTGCAGTGCTGTGCACCTCTTGGGTCCTGCTGCTCTGAGGCTTGGTGCTTGTGTCAGGTGAGAAGGGGGGTCCCATGGCAGAGCCCGCTCCCTGTGGAGGCCCCAGTGTGGTGGAGGGGCTGGTGTTTCCCTTGATGTACAATGGTGCCCATGCAACTGGCCACCACCCCAGTGCCTGGCCAGGGCCACATGCACAGAAGGTATTGTCCACCTCTCACTGCTTTCCACCATGGTGTGTGCCTCCAAAGGGTTTCTCCCTTCTTCTTCATCTGCACCCTTCTCCCAGCTCATCTCGTGCCCATGCCCACAGCTTAGGCTGACACACAAACCCCGTCCGCCCCCAAGGCTCTCCCTCGCTCCCTGGACTATGGGGTCCCTCCTGCACAGGGGTTGGGGTGTAGCCGGTTCCTGCCTATCCATGCTCCTAACCCCTTGGGAGCCCTGGGCACAGATGCCCATGGATGACATGTGAGATTGGGTGCTGCCGTGTGCACATCTCTGCACAGCCGTGTGAGTGAACTGCAGTTTGCACTTTGGCATCTCGCGTCCCCTGGGAGTCTGTGTTGTTTCCAAATTCCTGTGCTCCTGTTTTCTCACAAATCCCATTCTAAATCTGACCCTGAGAGCACGACTTCATTTGTGTTTTCAGTAAGAACTATTTTGTTCAAACCTTTGGGTGCTTTTGATTTTTTTTTTTTCCTGAAGGGACAAACCACTAATTATACATGGAAATTGTACCTCAAAGATCCATCTTAATAATAAAATTGTAGTAGCAAAGCAACTGGTATGATTATGTGCATCATTGCACTTCTCAGCCATTAACGAGCTTTTCTTGGTTAATGAAGTTAGTAAAACCTAGAATGTGCTTTGCTGGAATATATCCAGTGGAATCTCATTATCACCTACAAGCCTTTATAATTGGGGTGATAATGTGCAAAATGGGCTAAGTTCTGTTCTCAGACACACGTGACAGATCTTGGGATTTTGGTGTGTGTTTGTGGAACGCCTGCAGCCCCGTGTTGAGTTTGGGGAGTCACATTCCAAGCAAGAGGAGGTGCAGTTGGAGTGAGTCCAGCGGCAAAATTAATGATAGCTGTGACCTCTCAGGAAAGGTAGAAAGAATTGGTGCTGTCGAGTCAGGAGGAGGCTGCAGTGAGGCATGAAAATGGTCTTAAACGCCTTCAAAGAAGGGAATAATCTGTTCTCCATGATCCTGTTGGATAGGACACAGAAGAATGGGCTTAAAGCACAGTGAGGGCGGTTGACAGCGGGTATTAGGGAAACACAGGATGGATAATTAAGAACTGGTTGAAATTGCTTGGACCAGGGTGCGTCAAAGGATTCTCCACTGTTGGCAGGCACCAGGAGGTGAGGGAGGCATTGGCAGAGGTGGCACGGGTGTGATTGCTCCTGGCTTCAGGCGGCGGGGAGCTGAAGCCCCGCTGCCACCACTACCATGTTATTTTATGGTTCAAGGCACATGCAGGTGAGAGACTATTAGCAGAGAGACCAGACAGCTACTTGGTGCTTGCACAAACACAGAGCAGATCTGCCAGGAGGATCTGTCATCGGGATGATACACACACCTGTTATACGCTTGGAATTGCTGTCAGCACTGCTGGTAGAAGAGAGAGAAGACTACCAATGTTATACAAGCAAAAGGCAGCATTGCTGTTTGCTTCCTTGGATGATACAGTCACAAGGCTGCTTCTGCTTGTGCTTGTTTGAATTTCAGCATGTCTTTTTAGGAAAAAAACATCCAAACGTTACTCAAAAAAACCTGTAATGAAGAATCACCCTGCCTGCTCCAGTTCTGCCTTCAGTAATAAATTCATTATTTGGACTGTTAAACATGTGCCCCATCTTTCCAGTCAGACTGTGTCTGTTTTCAGTGTCAGGGTTTCCCTATGCTAATTGAAAACCCTGATCTCAAAATTTCATTCTCCCTGTAAACATTGATAGTCTTTAACCAAGTCATCCCTTAACGTCCTCTCTTCATAAGCTAAATAGATTGAGCTTCCACATCTGTAACTGTACAGGCTGTTTTTCTGTCCTTCATATTCCTCTCCGAACTCTCTGCAATGTGTCAACATCCTTTATGAATTGTGGGCTCTAAATGTAACACGGCCCCTCCAGCGGGCATCACACCAGTAATGCCAGGAGCACAGGAAGATTTGCATTCTTTGCTACAGTGCTATCCTCAAATACTGTGTACGACTGAATAGGAACATAAAAATAGGTTCAGAACAAAGGTTCATCGAGCTCAGTATTTTGTTTCTGACAGTAGCTTGTAGTGGGTGGATACTGAAGGGTGATGTTTCCCTGGTGTAACCCTCCCCTTACCTTTTTAAAATAAAGGCATTAGCTGAAATTCCATGCAAAGCCTTTGATATTTATATGTTTTTGGTGTCTAAATGGTCTCTTATGTCTGTAGGTTTTCAGTGTTTGTATCATGTGCTGCCCAAGGAGTTAAACTGCAAACCAGAAGATTTGTGTCTTTGCTAACAGTCTGGGAAAGGATATTTTTAAATCACAGCAGGGCCCTGAGAAGGCAGGGCGAGAGCCGTGGTCCAGACGGAGGGACAGCGCGTTCCTGCTCCCCGGGGACGGTGCTTGTCAGCACGCCGGCTCGCTGGAGGCTGCCCCCCACCCTCGCGCCTGACGGCCATGCCGCAGTGCCAGGGGCTGACACCCCGAAAAGGCAGCGGGGGCAAATGTGGGGCCCTGCCAGGTGCTGCTGGAGCTCTGACAGCAGCCACCTGAGTGCTAAGGAAGAAGTTAATACAATGTTCTTAATGTAATGACTGTGCTTGCGCTTAGTGGATGAACTGCTGCGACCCCCAAACCTGTTGTAGCATCTCTGACTCCCAAGATGAAGCCGTGTCTCTTGTGCGCGTGGAGCTGGGGACTCGACTTGGTCCCATCGAAGCACTTGGGGCTTCCTTGCCTCCCCTCGGCCACGCGACCCGTCCAGCTCCCTGGCAGCGAGAAATCCCCTCCCTCAGTTATCACACCGCTGCGTTGTGTCATTGGCAACTTTATTAGAGCATGATTTCATGTTTTCTTCCAGTAAAGATGTTACATGGCTAAGAATAGATCACCGTGGAGCTTCTTGGAAACTACCGGGTGATGATTCCTTGTTTACAGTTACACTCGGAGATTTGTCAGCCGGTTTTCAGGTTACTTGCTGTGCGCCAGGTTAGTTCTGTGCTGTTCTAGTTTCTGAATCAGTAAAGTGTACTAGGTTGGGTGTCATGCAGCATTTTGTGGCATCAACGTTAGTACATATGTCAACATGCTTCACCATGTTACAGTTAGAAGACACCAAGCTAGTTCAGTAGGATGTACTTTCTGTAAACACGTGCCCTGTGTTTAGGCACTGTTGTCTGTGTTTATTACTTTTTTTTTTTCTCTATAAATATTTATCCATTTGTTACTCTTCTTCTGGTAATTTGCCAATTCTGGGCATTTGGATTTCTGTTTGAGCAGGTGAGGAAAGCAAAAATATTTCTTCATAAGTATGTTTAGTTGTGAGAAGATTCCTCTATCATTCAAATTTCTGGAATTTTCATCTTGATTTCCTGAGCATTTTTGTCCTGGTACCAAATTATTATAGCTTTCCAGATGAATATGAATGCTCTTCCCGTAAGAAAAAAACAATGTGAATACACACCGTTGTTTCCTAAACTAATAAACATCTTTCCTCTAAGTTTAACACCCAGATGTTATAAAAAATGAAAGTGCATGCTACTGAAAGCCGATATTATTGAACTGATTTTATGCAAGGTTATAAAATAGCAATGATAATAAAAAATGAACAGTGCTGAGATTTGGTTGGATTTTTCTTTGAATTTATGATGCTCCTGAGAGCCTAGATATGCATTACATGCGTATTGGAACCAAAGTGTATCCCTTTGAAAACAGTATACTTGTCAGCTTTTACTGAAATGGAAGCATTTCACACATGTGGAATTCATCAGTATTTGAACAACAGTTTTAAAACCTTATGGTTAGTTCAAAATGCTTCTAAGTGTTGTTTCAGCAAGGGTAGCTGTCAAAACTATAAATCTGGAGTGTCTTGGCCTTGTTTAAATAAAACATTTAAAAACTCTCATTTTAACATCTCTGATTTTTTCCTAGAAATTGTGAGAAATTTTTAAAATGTCACTATTTTATTCTGACACATGCCAAGTTTCATCTGACTCTAGATATGTTGTGCTGTTGCGCATAAAAACCTCACAACATAAATTCACCCGCGCATAATCCAGATGGTTTCATTTAGATGGTTATTTCGATCATGGCCGTCGCTGCGGTGTGGAGGAACGCTAGTGAAATGACAGTGCCTGCAGAAAAGAGGACAGGAATGAGAGAGGTTTTCATTCATCTGCAAATGAAGGGAGAGGTGAAATCCTAGGACAGGATAGCTTCTTATTAATGGAGTTT
>NW_010513820.1:0-21841 GCF_000687285.1 Phaethon lepturus
GCCGGGCAGCTCTCCAGCCACTCTTCCAAGTCACTCTGCAGCAGCAGCATCCGAGATGAAACTTTAACAGGAGACAACTTGTTCCCACCTACTTAGCAAGGGCAGCTCCTGCCCTAAATGAAGTGGAGGAGCACAGGTTGCTCTGAGGGCTGGAGGGCAGTTGCAGCCTCCCAGCTCCCTCCGGCCACCCCAGGGAGCTTGAGTCAGAGACCCACGTTTTCAGACCTCTCCCCGCATCGTTCCCTGTCCCACTTGTACCTCCAGCCCTCAGGCTAGGGCAGCAAGACGTGGGCTTGCATGCTCTGGTGAGAAGCCTTGAACCAGTCTGAGAAACTCTGCAGAGTTTTTGCACCTTCCGTTGAAATTTCTGGGCTACTTACTCAGTTTGCAAGCGCATGAGCAATGTACGCCACAGATGGTGGGACAGCACAAGGCAGCCGTTAGCCGGGCTTGGGCTGGCTCGCACCAGCCGTTTGGAGGATCCCTGGTTGTTAACATGCGCTTTGAAAAACGAAGACCTCAGCAACAACGCTCAGCGTCGAACTACTCCCGCAGCACAAGCAGGTAATCAAAAACACAGCGTGCAGACGACCGATCCTAAGACCCAAAGTGACCCTGAGGAGAGCCCAGCAGCTCCCCGGACTCCCATTCCTGACCTGCATCGGGTCCTCACCTGTCCTCTGAATACATGGGACAACATATGACCAGCTGGACAAGCAAAAGAGCAGAAATCACCAAGGATAAAATTTGCCACCTCAATTCACCAAGCAATTTTTTTTCACGGTAAATTGTGTTTTAATACCAAAACAGCTTTCTGCCATATAATCCTAACACACATTTCAGCCAAAGTAATGACAGTGTGTCTCAAGAATAAAAAGAACCATTATTATTGATGATAAAAAGAGTAGTTTATAATTAGGCTATAGTACTTACTAGCCTCTTTTAATGGTGTATTATACTATCTCATTTTTTTTTATTAAAAGAAATAATTTTCATTGCTTGTGGGTTTATAGAAGGATAAACAGGAATTGATTATTCAACATTTTCAGAGAATCCTTTCATTGATAATAACATGGTATTCTAAAGGAGCAATCAAAAAGTTGCAGCTAGTGAATTTAAAGTCTTTTACCTATTTCCTTTGTCCAGCTTTCAAGCAGATAATATTATGGCTTGCTTCTTCTCTTGGTTAATTATCATTGCAGCCAATCCACTGGAAAGGGGACAGCATAGGTTTTACTGAAAATGCTATTAGGCTATTTCACACGTATACTCTATGACAAGTAATAATTGAAATCCACTTGAAGGTTGGTTTTTTTATTTTTCACATAAGTTGATTCAGTTGTGACAATAACATATGTATAAATATGTTGCCAATGAACATTAACTACATTTTATGTCTCTATTATTTTGCATTTTACCAGGTTGTCAAGAAACAGATTTACAATAGAATGTAAAATATGAACATTTCTGGTGTCCAAACATGTCTTAATGGTACATTAGCTACCATTAGCCAGAAATTGTTTGTAATTTGCATTTATAAGGCTCAGTTGGTAGCAACCAAGCCTATATATGAATTCATATGCATCAAAAGCCCATTTTAGTATTTTGCGAGAAGCACAGTTTCTTTACTGACAATTCCTTGTTTTTAATGAGTCCTATACTCCATAAAATGCATGTTCTGAATTTCACGGGAAAATGCGCTACAGGATATAAATGTATCAATCAGAATACATCATTGTAAATTATTCTTAAATCAAATAGTACAACATTTTTCCTTCAAGTCAGCAACAGCAAAGAGGAAGAAGGATCACTAGCAGCATACTTTGAACGCTCAGTACTGCGTGTTCAATGCCTGGAGGCTGCCTGGTCACCATGGGTCCTCAGACAGCTCAGCTCACTGCTGGATGCACCATGTTTCTGTGTCACTGGGAAAATGTCACAGTTGGTTTGATTTTACTTTTTATTGGATTTGTGTTGATATACAGTGTTTTCTGTGTCTGAACTCTTTGGCTTGTGCTCTGTTTCGTTCCCATGAATGGTTTCCAGTTTCACTACACACCCACTCTTTGAAATAATTTATATTAATTCGGAAATTAAACCATCACCAGTCCCCAAGCTACTAGAGTGATAGATGACAACATAGACGACTGATTTGGTTCGCTACCTTCCATCTTCTAGGAACTCAAGTAAAGGTTTTACCAAGTCATAGGTAAGAATGCATTTTTAACAAGGACGCTACCTCTTTTGTTTTTATCACAAAATCACAACACCAATGATATATGTGCTTAAAAAATCAGAACTGGGATCAGAAAGGGAGATACCTCTCAGATCAGGACCGAGCCTCTGGTCTAATTAATACTATTCAATATTATATTACTGCCACATAGAATAAAGTATTTGTAAGGCAATAATTAGGTATTAGTATTTGTTTTCATGAAGCATCTGGGAACAGCACCAACATTACATCCTCTTTGAAATATCTAATGAAAGGAAATACAACACAGCAGAAAATCATTTTTTCTTTAGATTTTTAAGTGTGCATCAAACATATTTATTGGCTTTTGAGGCAAAATTAATGTGTACAGGGAAACACTAGCAGGCGTTTATTACAGGGTTCTACTAGAAGGAACAGAGCTACATATGGGTTTTGTTCTGAAAAATCTGAGACATACTGTATTAAATAAGATGCTTGCCTGGAGTAACACTGGATTTTACAATGCAGAGCAGAAAGATGATTTAAAAGTTCTCCTCAATGACCGCATAAGCAGATCATCAGGTAGAACACTGGTGCAACCCTTCTTTTAGAGGCCATGAACTCACAATGAAAAACTGAAAAGTAAGCTTGACTATCGATTGCTGAACATGCAGATGAGATACTGGGAAATACACTACCAGAAGAGTCCAACAGTGTTTAGAGAGTCAACTTATAAACAACCTTTGCTGTCTCTCCATTACTTCATTCTGTGTAATAAATCACTACTTGTGCATCCTAATGTTTGTGTCCAGGCTTCCTCAGAGAGCTCAGAAAAGCATAAAGCAAACAAGCATGACAAGGACAGATCTTCCTGTACCAGTGAGAAAACACTTACAGGTGCAGGTTCAGGTGTCCAAAATGAGCAGCTGTATTACTTAAAATATCTCTTTTGCCTACCTTTTTTAAAGTCTTACAGAATTCATAGAATCTTTGGGTTGGAAGGGACCTTTTAAGGCCATCTAGTCCAAATTGCATCACTGTGAACTATTTTCTGAGTCAATTCTTTCCCAGATACTTTCTCAATGTAAGGAAATGGGCTCAAGACAGCAGGTGGATGTAAGAAGAACAGTTCAGGGCAATACGCTCCATAATGAGCACTGCAAGAAAAAAAATCAAAGTGTTTCACATAACACATCACAGAAGTCGCTCTGAAGGTCTGATCTTCCCATGTGCTAAAAAATCTCACTTCCCAAAGCCTACAGGACAGGAGAACACCAATAGCTCTATGTGGAACCCTTAGCATTTAAAGAGGTGCAGCAAGGGAAAAATAAATCCAGCTCTCCTAAACATGGTCTCAAAGAGAAAAAGAGGGACATACCTCACATCAGACCTCAACACAACGAAGTGATAAATTCAAGTCTCTGGTGTCAAGTGTGCCGAGTAAGTGGACCAAAGATCCAGCATGGTGAGCTCTGACCAAGACCTGGCCGGTAGGTCAGATGGGGCAGAGAGCAGGTGAGCAGGAGCTGGCCCAGAGGGTCCGAGCTTTGCCTCATCTTCCCAGGAAACGGGCATGGTCCCGCTTCAGAGATGGAGGAAGAGAGGGAGCACATTATTGCTGCTGGAAGTAGTTAGCCCCGGCACAAGAAGAAAGTGCAGGAAGAAAGAATAAAGCAGCAGCAAACCTCCCGGTGTGCAGCTTCAGTCAGAGGATCCTGCTAATGGTAACAGAGTTCAGCAACTTCCCTCATCACACTGAACTGGGTTATTTGAAAAATGCTGCTCTTTAGTTCTTTGCCCAGCAGAAAATAACTACGTTTGCTCTAACACCGCACAACAAAACATTAACAAAATGTTACTAATCACTAGAGAAAAACCTCCTCCAAAATTAGCTCCACGTAAGCCAAAGGAAATTCTCGCTGCGCATGAATGAGACCCAGCTCTGAAAAAAAAAAAAAAAAAAAAACCACACCAAAAAAACCAAACTCTCTTCCCTAAACAAATAAGTTCCTTTCTCAAGGAACTGGAATGTTTTCTCTGTCCATTTTTCCTGAAAAACCCCATCCCTGCAAATGAATGCCCATGACAACTATTTAAGAACAGCTCTGCAGTAAAACCTGGCTGCCACCCTTCAGTTTTTCATGACTTCGGAGTACTGCAGCAATGCTGCGGCACACGCAGGAACCTCTCACAGTTATGGGTCCCTCTGGGACAGCCGTGCCAGGCAAACGACGGGAAAAGGGACCAGGATTTATTACATAAACACACGTCTGCTTCTCTTCACTGACCTCCCCTTCAGTAAGCGCTATTTCCCTTTGAAAGCTCTGGCCCCTGCAGCACACAAAGCCCAAACGCAACAGGACCAGCACCTCCAGCAACCAAAGACAGACAGGATGGAGCAAGGCTACCCCAGACCTGGTTGCTAGCCAGAACCCCGGTGTGCCTGGCTCCCTGATGTACCGCCTGAGTGACCCCAGCCGGCAAGGCATGGAGGGGGGGCTCTGTGACCCTCCCCACCAACCTCTGTGGTCTGTCAGCCCCTCAACACCCCTCACCCCCAGGCCCCAAGAAGAGACCAAGAGACACCTGCAGAAGCACCAAGCTTGTGCCTAGGCATGGGTGTGGGTGATTGATGAGCTTGAAGGTGAAAAAGGACATCTGAGAGGAAGAGGGGATGAGGAAGGTGGGTCAGGGAAAGCAAGGTGAAATTATTTAAGTCACAAATTCAAGCTGCTGATTTCAGTGTTGACTCAAATCATGGTTCATTAAAAAAAAAAAATCAGCTCATCTTTCCTGGTTGCACTCTCAGAACTTATTTTTCTAAAGATAGACCAGTTCTTGCCACCTCGTAACCATCAAGGCATTTGATTACTAACTAAACATTCCCTTTACACTCTTTTTGACCCATCTTTTTAAGCATCCAAGAGTGTATGCTACGTACACAGTAAAGCACTTCTGCAAGCTTGACACATGGACCTGCAGTTTTTACATTTCATTAGACAGTAGAAAACTTGGGACTGTGTCAGGGAGCTTTGAGTGGAAACTGGAACCCAGTTCTTTTTCTAATCCTTTCTCCAACCCCTTCTGCTGTGAGGCAAAAGCACACTTTTGATAGAAACCACAGAACAAGAAAGGGATGTGATGGAAAATGAAAAGGGACCTGGCCCACATTGGCGGGACAGAGCGCTAAGGCTGGTGGATTTTCTTCCACCTTTGCTCAAAGCCAGACCTGGCAATCACACACCTTCCAGGCTTGCTTGATACAGAGTACTTCTCAATGGTAGTCGTCTCCAGGAACCCATCGATGAAATGTCCCAAATTCCACCTGGATATTCTGAGCTAAACCACATGCAGAAACCACAAACTCTGCCACATCTTCTTGCTGATACAACAACACTTTGTATTAACTCTTTATATTAATCTTTCTGTTTAGAGATTTTATACATGGATTTGGTACATGCTGCCACCAACATTGCATAGGTGTCTCATATTTCTCATGGCTGATTTACACCTGAGGACTGGAATTTAGCTTTCAATTATTCCATGTATAAAATGCTCCCCCACACTTTTGTAGTGTGCTCCAAAAAGTGCTCCACAGCTTTCCTTGGCTGCAGGCTTGGGGAGAAATGAGGCACAAAGTGCTCACAACATTTTGCCCAGCATGTTCTGTGTGTTTCCTTGCGACATCTCATCAACTGCTGCACACATTTTATTGTCAAAGGCAGATGGTCAAATTGGAGACATGAAAAATCTCCCAACTGCAATTGCCTGAGAATGTCCCTGAGCCACTGGGGACAACTGAAGTGAAATCTCAGATCAGACCGGGGAAACCTCTAAATTCACCCAACTGGAAACTGTTTACACAGATCTCTGCAAAAAGAGACCAGTAACACTTCCCAGCTTTGTTCAAAGTCACAGTGATGCCCCCAGGCCTGTTTTATCCTCCAACTATTCTTTAACATGCTGAGAAATTTTTCAGTTGTTCCACTTTCGTCTTGCTCTCACATTGGGCTTCAAGAGGAAAACTTAATTTGTTTCTCCTCAGGACCTGCAGAACTTGAGGGGGTGAAGAAAATCAGAGGACCAGATGCATTTCACCTCTTTTGCCTCCCTAACAGATGGGCAGCTATTCTTCTGCTCGTGAATCGCCTTTCTCAAAAAGGAAATACAAGCCAAAGCCCTGAGGGAAATGAGCCTGAAGGTTGTTTTTTTCATATTTTTGGCAAGCTCAAGTGCAGGGAAAATAGCCTCTGTCCCTGTGCATTCAACTTGATTGCATTCAACAGCAGCATTGGATGCAAGTGCCCTGAAATAATTTCAAAAGTAGATGCTAAAATTAATCTGCTCCCACAGTGCATCAACACAGCATCGCCCACTGCCTGGCACAGAGGTGGGGATCTCTCTGGGATGGATGCCCCTCTTGCGGGAAGGCCTGCCGCACCCTGTGCTAACAGCTCCATCTTGCCAGTCGCTCACAAGTTATATCTTTTGATCCTTATTTCCTCCCATTTCTCAGACCTGGGTTGCAGGACACAGCAAAGGCCTTAATAAGCACGCAGGGAGAAGTAAACAGGACTCCTCTCCCCACAGCATCCATCCCCCTTCTCCCCCTTTTCGGAACACAGCCATCACAGAGGAGTCTTGTTTCCTGCCTGCCATAGCTGGGAGGGGTGGGAAGGATAAACTTGGGAAATCCTCTAGGCTGTAGGAACAGTCCTACCCACAAGTTCAGCTCTCCATCTGCCAGACGGGCTACAGGAACAGCCAAATGCACAAAGAAATTATTTTACCCCGTTAAACCTTAACCATACAGATCTCCTCCACCTTTTGACTGTATAAAGACAGAAGCTAGGATCCTTACACTGAGAAATTATAAAGAACAGCACTTCAATATTGAAGAAAAGTCTTTCTCCAATCAGTGCTACAAATTGCAGTAGGTCAGGAGCTGCTGTTCACACAAGTGCACAGTTCCTACCATCAGTGCTTGCTGTTAGGCTGAAGGGAACAAATGTTACTCTTCTTTCAAAAAAGATACAGGCCAAGGTCAAAGCTTATGTCATCACAAACGCAAAACATGAGAAGCCTACACATTGCTTTCAGCAAGAGTTCATTCCGCTGACGTGCAGTTTTCTATTCATTTAGGACATATCCGTCTAAGATTGAAAGCCAGAGGGTACACGCTGTGCTGACCTTCCTCCAACAATTAAAAAGAACACAAAAATCTTCAGGCTTCAGAGGGGAAAAATTGATGCCAATTTAGTCTTAGATAACGCAGCATCAATGAGCCTAATCGATATCGCACACAAGGCAGTCGGCAATTTAGGCATCTTGTTACATTTCTTTTTTGAGGGTATGCATACTAGCGAAAGAAGAAAAATGCTATAAGGATCAAAGTATAGCAGAGAAAAGCTGATAATTGACTACAATTGCAGCTCAGTATTATATCTCTGAAAAGATACTACCAGAGCAATTTGCAACATTCTCTGAGACTCATTTCCTCCACCAAGATCTCAAACAAGCACTCTTCATTTTTGGTTAGCTATTAATTGTACTGGAAACTTATTTAGCCTGAAGGATAGCAAAGCCAGCACAAAAGGAGTTTATTGAATTTTTTCATCTAAATAAAAAGCATGGTTCTGTTTGGGAGCAGAGCTACTCTGGCTGCATTACATTATTCTCAAAGTCAAGTTCAACCAGTCAGTTTTCCAAGATTGCAAAAAATAAAAGGGACAGAAATGGGAAGTACATTTAAGAGTCTATAAATCATGATATATAAGGCAAATGCACATGATTATCCTGTATTACAGGCATTTTATTTTGTTTCAATTTCAGTAGATTTGGACTTTTTTTTTTTTTCTCTCTCCAGAAACAGAAGTTGTGATTCATCACAATTTATGTGACTATTCTGACTGTTGCTTTGTGGCTGCCTGACCCATCCATGTTTGGCTGGAGGGTCAGACCATTCCTAGAACTTGGCTCTTTTTCTCTTTTATGCAGAGAGAGTCCCCAATGTCAAGAAAATTCAGTGTCAGACCACAGAGGGAGCATCTGAAACAACTCTCCCCTTGCATCTCTGAGCGACCTTTTGTTGGAAGAGCTCTAGCTGACCAAATTCTCAAATGCTGGTTTCTCTATTCTGAAAATGCTGGCCTCCAGCAAATTTCTTTCTAACTAACTGAAAGTTATCATACCAGGCCTTGAGCTACAATTTATTTTAAAATAGAACTTTTAAGCAGAAGCCTTTCACTGCCAGGCAGATGTGACAAACCCTTCTCAAAAGAAGGATTGCAGGAGCCATAATGAACGGCTCAAAACGACCAGTTTAACAGGGAGGATGCAGCAGCAATCCTAGTTCCCACAGCTGGAGATTTTCAGGATGAGATCTAATGCAGAACACAGGCACTGCAAGTCAAGTACTCTAGTGTTAACCCTTTAGACTCTTAGTTCCCAGGTTTGAAACTCAAGCTTAGAGTTAAGCCTCTAGGCAGGGGCTAATGCTACACGGTATTGTAAGTCTAAATGACTTCACACACTCTGGATCCAAAGAGGCTTTCCTCAGAACAGGCACCTACAAATAGTTTTTGAAAGAAATGTCTCCAAAATGTGTCCACCAGTGCAGAAGATATTACCTGTCTCTGATATAATAGCAAACACATCTACCTGCCAATGATCTCTATTGGACACGTCCTAGCTCAACACACATGGCGCTCCAGCCCTCTCTGAGATAGGACATTATTTAACTGCACACACACAGACCGTTCCTATCATAAGTTCCTGTTCCTGCCTATTCTGATGTTCTCTCACTGCTCCTCTTCAGCAGAAACAAGCTGGGTGGGGCAGGGCAGGGGGAAGAGGCTAAGCCACTCAAGATCTCCAGTCTACACACAGACAGCAGGATCTGGACACAAGTGCCCCAGGTGACTAGTTGCATGTTGATGGCAAAGGACAGCCCAGACAGGACAAGAAGGAATGTTTCAGATTCACTACCTCATTCCCCCAGGAAACAAGGCTTCACCTCTGAGCTGCTGCTTTGGTAAAGTTAGGCAAATAACAGGAAAGTGCAACCCGCCAGAAATTAGGTGTTGGTAAAACGTAATGAGTAGTGGCACAACTGGTGTACACGCTCCCTCGTTGTGAACCTCTGATGTTTAATAAGAATTCTGGTTGCATTACATACACATGAGACAATAGTTCATTTTTCAAACAGTCACTGCCAAGGAATTAAAATAGGAAAAGTTACTAATTAAGAGACATTGAGGTTGTCTAGCAGAATAAACCAGTAGTTTCTTTCTAGAAAGGTAATAAGACAAAAAAAAGCAAGCTTTCAAGTGAAGTGCAGACCATGGCATATTAGGGAGCTAATTAACACTGAGCAACACAAATTTATGACCTCCTTAAAACAAAGAAAAAACACGAGACAAATGTTTCTGATTGCCTACTTGAGAAACAATTGCGAACTGGATTGCTAACATCAGACTGCTTCCATGTGTTTCAAGTAAACATTGATTGGAAATGTCAAAGAATCAAAATCTCATTTAGAGGAATTGGCCCTACATTGATCTGACCCTCTGTCCAGTCAGCAGAAGTGTTGGGTTGTGTGTCGGCAGTGGAGAAAATACCATGAATGGATGGTTAAGCAAAAGAGCAAAACATATTAAGCAGAAAGATGGACACGTTTTTACCCTCAGGCAATCCAACTGATCTATGATTATTTCATTACTAAAAGTTTTATTACCCAAACAGGTTTGGGTCTTTTTTTACAGCTAGGAAGATGATTTATTAATCCTGTTGCACAGTTCCCATCACAAACTGAAGAAATATTGAGCACTCAGACAAGTCCCTGGAGTTATCCTGGTCCAAAACTGAGGTGAATATGAAGAGAATCGGGCTCTCAAATTACACCAGTCACACACTTTCATCTAGTGGGAATACTATATCTGGTACCTCAGCAACAGGCAAGCAGTTTAGGAGGTTTGAAAGCATAGAGGCAGTCCTTAAACACTTCAGAAATAAAGAGCAGCTTATGCAAATCCACAATAACTTGTGATATCACCTCATGCCAATGGAAGATGTGGCTCCTTTTTTCTAAAAAGAAACATATGTTGAATAGCCAATGAAAATTGCAGACTGCGGTTATAGGGAAATTTTCAATCCCCCAAACCACATGAATTAAATAATTTGCTGATATGAAAAAGAACTGAAGCACAGTGTTTCTCAACTCTCAGTTTAGGCACAGCCCCAGTACTAGATTTTACAACCTCCCCTGCTTAGGAAGTAATCTCTCCTGTTTTCTCCCCCGCTCTGTATTCCCCAGCCAACAGACCCAAGCCTCTCCAAAAAGCCCTATTTGCTTCTGTTGAAAGAGGCACCTGCACTGAACTTGCTCCAGGACTGCCTCTGTTGCAACTTCCCTACATGCCTCCAGGCACTGCCTTTTTCCCACTGCAACATCATCCCTCCCCATCCCACCCCTCTTAGATCAACTCACACTTTTCATCCTAGACCATCTCTCAGAAGCCTGCACAGCCACATTTCCTGCTAACCTTTCCTTACCCATTCCTCTGCTTGAGCATCTTTTCTTATAGATTATCTTCTCCATATTGTAAAACTGTCCGTTATACAGCTTTTAGTGCACAGCTAAAAGCCATTCAGCTGTTCTGCTGGAATACCACCCAGGTACCCCTGCCCCAAGCTCCCCGACACTCATGAACTGCAACTATTAGAGGCAAAACCATTATTCACTGGTTTAGATGTGTCCATCTTTAAAGTACTTTCAGCACAATTTTGCTGCTCTTGTTTCTAATGTGCCTCCCACATCTACTTTGGGAGACCGTTTTATAGTCTTACGTTTCATAATTTTAACCCTCATTCCATCATGAAAAGTTATTTCCTGCCTGATGTTCATACTCTTAAAATAGTTGTCTGGTTATGTCAGTCTAAGACCCTTCATTGTCACTTAGCTAAGTTATCTCAGATTCTTCTTCCTTCCTAGTATGAATTGTATTCCCAAAAGGGTTTGTTTCTTAGATTGTCACTGTTTAGGAATTAATCCCACAGAAAGATTTTAATTGCAAGCTATAACAACGTTGTCCACCAAAAACCACCTGACACTGTTCCTAGCCGTTAAAAATGAGACAAGTCACATGCTTACTTTTTTGTTTTCAGACAGAGAAAAGCAGGTGTCTAGTTTACATTGCACAACCCAAATTCATGACTTCCACAAAGATAAGAAGCAAAAATATTTGCACTCTCTCTACCTGCTGCTCTCTAGAATTCCTGCTCATGTTTGTTGTCAAGCACCACTTGACTTCTGGTCTTTGTTGACCGTTTCCTTGGTTCGTCAGCGCATCTTAAGTAGAAAAGCTTGTAAAACATTCAAATATATGTTAGTGTGTCCAAACTTTTACAGCAATAAATCATAAATCATGCAGGGAATGAGAAAATAAAACCTGTACCCTCATCCTTACAAACAGCAGCAGAGTCCCACCTGGCAGAAGACACCACAATGACATAACCAAGTCTAGTGACTTGCAGAGTAACTTACCAACTGAATTTGTCGCAGCCTTCTTATGGCACCACAGACAAGTCTAAGAGACTCGCTGCAACTGAGTTTTCTAGTTATGAACTAGATAATAGGACTTCCCTTTCTCACAAGGGTTTTGTGAGTGTAACTACATTGATGATTACTAGCTGCTTAGAAAACTATTGCAGTGGGACAATATAAAAGCTGAAAATAACGATACAATAAGGGGTAATGCATAACATATTCATTTGAAAATGTGACCTTTTGTTGTCAATCCTTCTTAAGCTAGAAAGGGCAGATGTGGATTTTTCAATTCACAAGCCTGAAAATTGCAAATTGAGAAGAATTCACTTCTGCCCTCTACTGTGAGATAGCTAAAGTATGAGTGACAAGTAGACATGCTCTAAATATAACAATTTTAATTTCTTTTGAAAGCCACTTGGAAAAAAAATCCTGTTCTTTTCAATTCTTCTCCATAGTGAATCATTCTAGGGTAGAAGACAAGCTCTTGATAGTGATATGAAGATGATGAGTAGACCTGTGTTTCCATCAAACACATTCTTCAGATATGGTATTTTGTAACAAAGGAATCATTTAGTGATTTTGCAAGTCAATGAGACAAAACAGAATAATTAATGTCAATGGTAGATGATGAACCCTTAACGGTAGTAGGAAACTAATTGTCATTAACACATAGTACCGCATCTAATGATTCTGGTTTAAAACATCTCCTGGAAAGAAATTGCACAACCACATGGAATTATGTGCATTCTCTACATGACAAGAAACAATTGGTGACAAGACTTTTATTCCAATGTATTTGGTTTGTGACAGAATTAATGCTGTGGAATTGATGGCCAGCTATTCGGTTCCAAATACCACTTTGCTTGATTTTAAAACTCACAAGCATTACTGCTTTTCAGGTTATGATTGAATACAGCTATATCCAAGAAGTCAGGTTTAAATACTGTACGAAATATCAAATAGTCTTCCAATAATATTTTGTCTTTTAACAACTAAGATCCTATAGAACAATGCATATTTGCTCATAAATAATGAGAAGTATTATCTTGCCTTAGACTCTACCTTAATTAGTGTGATCTAAACTTAGCCATAAACCACACTTCAGTGTATAAATTGAACTTTATTCAAAAGACATACTTAGAAACCATTGAAGCCAAAATTCATGTGTGGAGCTACAAGGTCCACACATTCTCCCCACCCTTCCCCACTCCATTGGCTATCGCACATTATGTCTTCCAAAACCAGCTCCTTTTTCAATACTCCTACCAAGTATTCAAGGTAGGGCACGTATGTCCTCACAGACACATTATGCTACAATGAGATTTTACCTTCCTTTGGTCTGAATGGGGATAAAATATAAACAGCCTTCATGTTGCCAAATAGGTGTGGAAATTCCTGTGGATTTAGATACTGTTTGGTTGTCTGCATATGGTAAGTCATTCTTTATTACAAGGCTCTACGCAGCACTGTGCGGAGCTACCACAATGAGCTCTCAAAAGTTGCATTAGGTCCTAGAAGCCATACATCTATGTCAGCTCAACACAGTATTGAGTCTAGTACCATAAGAAATACCAGCATGTTCTTCCCCATACCATTGCTCGCACACATGGGCATGTATCCAGTGATGTGGACCAAACCTACAGATTAACCGCTGTCAACGCAGTGAATTTCACTCAGCAGACATAAAGGTCCCACAATGAAAAATACGTAGCAAGGTAACTGCAAAACCACGCTTTGGTGCTGCTGACATCAGCGAAAGCCAGCAAAGACAGGACTTTGTTTCCAAAGCATAGGGAAAAGGGAGTTTCCCACTCATTCTTGGAAGGTGCAGGACACACAATACATGTTTTCTCGGTTACAGGCATCAGACAGAGGGTAAAAGTTCACGTGCACACTAAATGGTACATCACGCTACATTTAATAATTTTAAGTGCTGATGTCTCCAACATGCATGTCTGAAAAAAACAGCAGCTGTTTTACTGCAATTAAATGTAGGACTTCCATTAAACTGAAGAATGAGAAGAGCAAGGGCAGACAGAACAAATGTTCTGTAGGTTGTTAGTGAGATCAACCACAAAACCTTTGGCATTTACGCACTCAGGGTTTGCAGTGAAAAACAACAGTTTTTAATAAATGGCAGGATTATCATTAAGGTAAATTCTTAGAAAAGGACATCCTCACACAAAGCCAGAGCATTTCCCAGGTAAGTGCTACACAGACCAGATTAATACAGTTGTAATAAGACTGCTACTGCACCCCCTTTCCACTCGTCGTACCCAGGCTACCGTACAGGACAGGCAGGTCTCCCAACCTTTGCTGCAGGCATTTCCTTGGAAACCATAACTGACACAAGGCAACAGATCACAGCTTGCACTCCAAGGTGCCCCGGGGCCATGCAAACTGGACACAAAGCTCATGTTTTGCTTCCTTCTCTCAGTCAAGCTACTTAAGACCCAATATCAGCTCACAAGTCCACAGAGGACACAGATCCTGAATTCACACAGTGATACCCACCAGAACTTGGATGCAGCCAAATGGCTGACCCTTACAGCAGCAGGTAAGCCAGGAGCCAAGGGTGACACCATTAGATAGGGCAGCAGCCTCCTCGACAAGGGCACAGTTCCATAGTGCAAAGCACAAAGAGCAGAGGAGGTCCATGATAACAGCCACAGTGATCACCAGAGGTAGGTCAGCAGGTCAAGACGTCAAGTCAGCAAGACAAGGTCAGGACCAGTGAGGTACTTGGCATATCTGTAGCACAGCTCAGGCAAGAGCCAAAGGCAAGGTGTTTGAGCTTAACAAACACCTCCTGAACCAAAAAGTTCTAGATGAGATTTCTGCCAGCTCTTTTCCCCACAGCTCTTCCAGGCATTCAGAGGGTCAGAGCTGACCTTGAGCAGCAAAACCTCCAGGCAAGCAGAAGACATGCAAAGCCTGTTGATGTACTTAGGGCCCTGACAGCTCTCACCAGAAAGGAATTTCTCAATCATTTTTATCGAAGTAGAATGGCCAGTCTTAGAGCCTTCCTTCAATTCCACTGCAGTTTGACTCAAGCCCCCAGCCCCACAGGTTACCTTACAGAGCTCCTTAGCATCCACTGCGTTATTCAGCAGTCACCAAGGCCCATACTTCTTGAGAGTATGAAATAATTCCTGTTAGGGAATTTATTAGCCTCATGAAATGGCAGGAGTCAGCAATGGGTATGGAGCTCTGATCTCTAGGTACGTGCACAGTGCTGCAGAAATGCTCAGGGCAGCAGTACCCAAGAGGAACCTTGGGAACTCCCCTTCATCCACTTCTAATTTTGTCATCTCATTGAGTCCCCCCGCACCTTTGAATCCTGCAAGTGCCTTGACACACCTACACCCAAAGCATTCTCATTTTAAATACTTTCCAAAATAAATATCTTTCCAAAGAACAAATACCCTCCTGATACATTCATGTTGCATTCAACTCATTAATCTCCCTACTTGTCAAGGCCGCTCAGAATTGAGCAATAGCACCAGCAACATTCATCCTTTTGTCATGAACCGCCCCCCGGGATCGGCATAAACACCCACTTACAGCAAGAGGCCAAATCGGTGTTCATAGAAAACAGACTTATGCACTCACAACACACCTTCTACTTCTAACCTTTCTCTCAGACATCCAACAGGGGATTTGGCATGAAGAGATGCTCTTTCTATAGTCTACGCATTTGGGGGAAAACGGGCCTATTTTCCTGTCTCCATTCATCTCCTCCTGTTCTTGGAAGTCCATAGAGGCAGTTAATCTTTCTTCAGTGGAAACTATAGCAGTGTCTTATTTTTATGCTATCGATCATTGCAATGTCTGTGTGGAACAGCTAATGTAACATAATTCAGTCATGAAAAGTATGAAGACTGTCAGTCAGGGAAGTATCTAAATGTTTTGACAGGAGCGCAGCCCCACAAAAAGAAGAAAACAGTAAAGAAGGAAAACAAAGGAGGAAATACTAAGGATTTTCAAATATTTGTCTTGTCTTAAAGAACTTGCAAAAGGCTAGGAGAGGGGAAGCAATAAACAACATGCAGGAGAAACCTTGCTAACAAAATTGGCTCTTTCTGAAGAGGTGACAGAAGGTGACAGAAGCTTTGCCATCGCTACTATCTCCCAGATAGTCTTGAGCCAGTCCCTTTATCTCGATTCATCCTCCTATCCTTGCCTGCTCTTCCATTTCAAAATGAAAGTTTTCAAAAAAAACCCAAAAACAACCCACCACAAAAAAGCAAACCACCACAAAAACACAACCTTTGGGAGCAAAGACTCGTTCACTCCCCTTCATGTACTGCTCGGTGGTAGCCCCAACAAGTTACCAGGACATATTTACTTAAAACACGTGACAGCAGAAGAAATGAAAATTGAATCCATTATGACCAATAACATCTCTGTTAGCTGTAAAACGAACACCCGTTATTCCTCATCTCACACTGTCTCCATGAAGACCTCAAGAGAAGGGCTGCCTGCCAAAGGGCAGGCCACCTCTCTCCTTCCTTGCCAAACTCAATTACTCACCTCCCTTGTGTGAGGTGTCACCTCGGTAATGCGGGGGGAAGCATTCCTGGCGTGGAGGTGCTGCACAGGGCAGGGGTGCTGCTAACACAAAAGCAAGAGCGGTGCTTACACTACCGTCACTGCCTACACTACCGTCACTGCTGCAGTGGCAGCACCACATATACAACACCTGAGGCATCTCTGCTTGCAGCTACACATCCAGCCTAGGAAAGCAGCCATGGCACCATCGCAGATGGTGTAGATTTAGTTTAAGACTAGCTTCTATATATTTGTTGTCAATAAAGGAAAAAAATGGACTGTAAATGCATAGGGATCTAGGGCTTGTTGGAGGATTTTTATTATTCTTTCTTTCCCCACTTCCTGGGTTCAAGGATAGCCTAAGAAATTTTCTTTAGAATTGTTTCAAGACTGATTAAACCTGACAAGAGAATTCAAGTAGAGGAAATCCTCCTAAACTCTTGGAGTTTATCAAAGTCTGTGTACATTGCATTTGAAATCAATAATCCTGCACAATCCACAGCATAAGTGCCTACTTCTTCTCTCACAGCAACAAAATCACATTTGGGAGGATGCTGTCTAGATCTATCTCGCATAAGCAGTAATAGCAGAACCATTAGGCATCTCCAGCTTTAGCATATACTTGCAAACAGAGTACATAGTGTAACTATCAACAACTAATACTTAACGGCCATCAGTGCTGGTAGAACTGGGTGTCCCACTTAAGGCCAAGTTAACTCCAAGAGCAGCCTATATACCTCTAACCATGCCTACAGAGCCATTCTTCTGTTTTCTTGCACCCTTGAAGATTTGCTATCTTCCCCATCATTTTTGACCAAAAGAAGCATTGAAGAATCTCAAGTCCAGCCCTAGATTATACAGTGCAACGCGGAGGCTTCCTTGTCAGAAGACTTCTACTGCTTCAATTGGGATAAACAACTCCAGATGGGTTACTTCTGCTCAGTCAAGATACGGAACTATTCTTGCTCTTTTTCCTTAAGCAATCCCACCAAAACACATAGTCTCCTATGCAAAAGTTGGCTCAGCTGACCCTTAGGACGCAGGTAGGACAATATCAAATTTAAGTTTTGCTGACATTACTGCTTAGTCAGGGCAGCTGACAAATTCTATTGTACTTTGGGGCACTATATTATCAGCACCAACAATAATTTGCTAGAGATGAATTAAGCTTACTTAACTGAATGCCTCAGTTCATGTATCAGACACTAAAACCTTTGGGACAAAATAAGTCCCACTTCATAAGTGCTAGATATCCAGGAATACACACCAGGCAACACCTCCCACAGGTCCTTAGCTCAGTACCAGTAAGAATGAAAACACAGTTTGTCACCTCCTAATGAAACTATTTCAAGGCACCTATTTCTGCATCAGGCATGGACACAACAGTTAGCTTGAACTTCTGTTATTTCTCCAACTAGCCAGCTCCTTAAGCCCCAACTCTCCTTCCTATAGACTTGGAATCTGACTTGTCTCTCTCATCATTCCTTTCTTTGACAAAGAAATGCTTTTAGAATGACCTCTTGGTTCAACACGTTTAGTAGAAAAATGCAAGTAATGGAAAAAATTCTGCTGGTTTCCATGACGCTACCACTTCTCCCACAATAAAAGTCTGTGGGATATGAAAATACATATTTTACAATTCTTACTACGGTAGTAAGGAAAAGAAAATTTTCTTTAAATCTAAAATTGTACAAACGTGACCCAAACAAAGATAAAACTTTTTGTGGGGTTTTTTATCTGTTATTTGACTGACTTGTTTCTAGTAGCTTCTGATTAAAGCTTTTCTCAGTTTTCATGAAAGCAAGAATAAAGATGAAGACTAGGAAAGTCCCATCAGCTGAAATTTGCACTCACACATAGACATATTCAATTTCCAGCTTCAGAAATCAATGAGAACAGATACTAAAATTTACCTGATCAAGAAAATATGATTAAACAGAATAACACTAGCATGTTGTAAAATATTTTTCAAGTAAACCAACTTCAGACCAATTCATGGTTAAGATAGCAAGTGGTAGCATAGAGCTGCACATTAGATCAAAGGTAATGATGCTTGCTCTCTCTCTGACTCCAAAACCATTTGAGAATATATTTGTATTACTACCAACAAGATGACCTACCATTTATTTGTCATTAGTTTCACCAGGTCATGAAAGACATGATTGTATTAACTATAACATATTATTTAGTAGGAGCCCTTGTGTGTTTCTCTCAGTAATTCATGCTTAAATTTACGAGAGGCATAAAATTCCTGTGGTAGAGTGCCTGTTAGAGAATTAATGTGTCTTGTATGACAGTTATTGACAGCAAAAAGAACTCTTCACTTGCAACATGTCCTAGTCAATTGGTACCTTTTGTCTCAAAGAAAACACATTAAATAAGTGTTTTTTAATAATTCCTCTTTGTTTGAAGTACACAGTGAAATTTACAGTAACCTCATTTGGACTTTATCATCAGCTTTTTTCAATCCCTACTTGGTAGATTAGATCAGACCTTGAGAAAGGTTAATTTACAAAGTACCATCTTCAAGCTTCAAGAAGAATGGGGTCATTCCAAAATCAAGTTTCAGCAGGTACCAAGTGTGGGTCGAAGGTGGCCTCTTTTCCACATGAAGCTATAGTGAGAATAAACAATTTGGCAATAAGAACGTGGCCTTAGCAAGGGAACCTGTAAGAATAAACAAATAGAAAACCACTGCTGTGACTCATTATACTGTCAATCTGAGGGGAAAAAGAGAAAATAATATTTCTCTCCACTCTACTTTTTAAATCTTCTCACTCGTAAATGTAAACACTTACAAATGCTGATGCTGAATGGTGTGTGACAAAGATTGCTGCAGTCTCCTGTCCACATGCATGCATTCAACTCTGCTCCCTACAGCCAGGGAAGACACCCACTACGTATAGTTAAGCACAAAGACCTTTGCAGGATCTGGACTTGGAATATTCTGTTTCAGTAAATACAACTTAATGTTTCCCATATATAGCTAGCACCTTCCCTTGATGTTTTAAGGAAGAATTAAGACAAAACATGAGAGTAGCTGTAAACCAAGTGAACAACAATGGCTGGAAGCTGGAGGTGCAATCTTAGTTTAGAATACGCAGTTTGGTATCTGTAGCCACAACTGTTGTTTCTGCAGCAGTTGAGGAACAGGGTGTTGTTGTGGCTTAGCCCCAGCCAGCAATTAAGCACCACACAGCCACTCACTCCCACCCCAGTGATCCACAGCCAGTCCCTGAGCAGCGATTCCCACACCCCGGCTAACTCCAGTTTATGTACTGGGCATGACATTATAAGGCAGGGAATATCCCTTCGGCCGGTCTGGGTCAGCTGTCCTGGCCGTGCCCCCTCCCAGCTTCTTGTGCAGCTCCTCACTGGCAGAGCATGGGAATCTGCAGAGTCCTTGACTTAGTATGAGCACCACAACTACTTAGCCACAACTAAACCTTCAGTGTGTTATCAACGTTATTCTCACACCAACTCCAAAGCACAGTATCGGGAAGACATCACAGCTATCGGGAAGAGAAAACAACTCCATCCCAGCCGAAACCAGGACAGCATTCAGGCATGGGAGTCAAGAATAAAGTGGAACTTGGAGAGAGATTTAGAGAAGATGAACGTCTGGCCAGGGAGAAGAGGCAGGAAAAGCATTTTTCTGGAGGAGTGATGAGCAAAGGCTACAAATTCAGCCCTGGAAAATGCTGCCTCCAACCCATTAAAATACATCCACCAAACTCCTTTTAGGTATATTAACATTTTAGAGGAGTAAAAGTCACTTAGCCTTGATTTCGTCAGGAACGCCGCATGCCTACCACCACCTCAAACACGGTGACAAACCTCAGCAGCCTCAGAGCAGGACAACTGAGCACAGAGCTGAGAGTAAAAGCAATGGAAGCCCTGAAAGACGCTCGAGACCTTTACTTTTTCAGTGCTTAGCTACAAGAAAAATCAAACCACTCCAGCCTATTGTTTAGACAATATAGGTATAAAATAGTTCTTTGAGAGCTATACGCTGTCCAAGGAAGAGGACTTTCTTCTGCTATAACTGCCTCTGTGCACATGGCACAGCAATGCCGTTGAGATATGGGGTGAGAGTCACAGCCCCAACTGACAAAGGTATGTCAGGAAAAAATGAAGAAAAAACAAGCCTTAAAAGAGGATGTGGACTCTAGACCTTCATCTACTTCAACACAAGATAGAAATGAAAGTGTGAAAGAGAGAAGCCCCACATCATAAGTTCAAATCCCATCCTGGACAAGGAGCAAACGGGACAAGGACTCGTAGCCTCCTTCCTCTCGAGTAGCTCCTTGAGGACTGGCGCGTTCTTCCCTTGCTGTGGGGCACAGGGCTCCCACGTCTCAGGGGAGAGCAGGCAGATGACACCTCACACAGGAAAATTTTAAAACTGGCAACAAAAGATGAAAGAGATGTTGACCTAATAAAGCCTCTCCCTCTGAGCTGGGTCTCACAAGGACTCAGGTGGATGTTAGAGACCACGAGCGTATCTGAAAAAGGAGAAAATTTAAAATAACATAGCCTGGTATTTCTGCCAAAAAACAGAAAACATCTACTGTTCTGAGCACAGAAAGAGCTCTTACTCGTTGAGGAAACACACCATTATATCACTATATATACATTAGCATACAACACCTGCTGTAGAAGGGCAAACAATATTTGATCTGGCATGAAATTGGGACAGTGGAGAGATACAAAACTTGAACCTGCACAAAGCTTGTCACCCTCTGCTAAACCACCAAAACACTTTGAACACGTCTGAAGTGACAAAGCCGCTGTAAGTTGGTGGGATACACCACGTCTGTAGCAGTTCTCAGAGGGTTGCAGATAGCTGCAACTTTAGAGAAGTTGGATTTATTGTATTACAAACTATACTATATTAAAAAGTTATATAATACATTGGTAGCCAAGGTTTGCAATTAAATGGTTAACTATTGAAGGCTTTGGATTAATCTTTAACTAAGCCAACAGCAGTAATACCCCCAGGCCATCTCTGTTCATGAGCTGGTAGCCACGTGTTATTCATACCTGTCACTTCATGACAGTCACATCCGAGTCACTTTTTCCCTTCTTTGTACAACCTACACCATGTATTAGAACTCTTCCCTTCTTTTAACTTACGAATGCCCCTCAAACAGGTTGTCATTTTCAAGAGCTCCAGCATTACATGTGTAACTGGTTGATGGTCTTTTGGGCAAAACTAAGAGGAAAAAAAAAGCCTTTTCAAAAGGACTAAGTCACTTCTAGCGGGAATACCTTCAGAAATCTATGCAAGTATCCATGGCACTTCCATCTTGTGTTTTGTTCTTGTGAATAAGAATTAGCTCAACCAGATGTTTGCGAATAAGTGATTAAAATGGTATGCAATATCAGCAAATCAAACCAGCAGGTTTTATTCACAAGAACATTCACAAATACTTTATTTGAATGAATTATATTCTTTCAACTCCAATCCGAGCTTTGGGTCTATTTCTTTCTTCCAGCATCCTCTCCCCCTCTTGATAGCTTTTAACAGGTTTGTTGATGTTTCATTC
>NW_010513820.1:21872-32100 GCF_000687285.1 Phaethon lepturus
CTTAGCATTAAATCCGGTTTTGTGTTAATTGCACATTTAACGTACCAGCACAGTAACAGCTAGGGAAAGTTAGATGTGGTTTTTTTTTTTTCCTTTTTCTACGTACCTTCACTGGGAAGCACTACCAAGGAAGAGGGAGGATTCACATCTTGAAAACAGCAAAAAACAAAATAGTGTGCAAATATGAAAACAGTAAGAATTTCCAAGAAAATTCATTTACACTTTAAGATTCAAGTCTGTGTTAAGCACTCTTGACCTTCTGTAGCAGAAGACTGAAAGTTCTGTCGTCCAGTTTTAATTCTTCTTTTTCCTCAGTATATTTTTCTCAAAGAAACCAAACTTCAGAAATGGAGGGGACACACATTGTAAAAAAAGTATTAGCCAAGATAAAACACCAGTGACTTCCATTGCTGTATGAATCATGTTGTGGTTGATTCATACAACAGAAGAAAACCAAGGACACTGATTAGGCTTTTTGTGATGGGAAGCGGGATGAATGTTCTGCAGGTTAGAGCTAATGAGGATATGATTTCACAATAGGCCTATTCTTTCCTGAGCACCTGAGTAATATAGGTCAGGTGCTCAACTGGGGGGGTGCGTGCTGATTTTCCAGCATAATTCTTCAATGAAACAACACAGGACAGTGACGGTGTGATGCTGCAGTGCGGTACAGGCAGTGTCCCAAAATTCACTTTCTTATTTTTGTGTGACAAATGGCTTTTGTTTCTGTCCCTGAGAAGAAAATGACTCACCAGCTTCTTAGCTCCCTGAAGAGAAGTTTGTGCTCTGCTCTCCCCACCCTCTGTTACTACTTTGTTTTCTTTAGGCTTTAACTCTAGTCCAATCTAAGCCTCCAGGAGTAACTCAAGTCATAGTTTTTTGTTATTCCTTTGGCTTTTTACATCCCTACTGCTCAAGGGCAGTTTGGCTTGTTTCTAAGAAAACAACCACAATAAACTATCTCTTCCAAGCCACAGCAGAAGCAAAAGGAAACCAGTAATAGCACTTTTGTAAGACTACTGGGTTTTAGGGTACCAGATGTGACGCAGCATTTTGGGGAGGAATTCATGCAAGAAGGGAGTGCCAGGGAAAAGGGAACGATGGCTGAAACAAGGCTGGCAGCAGGGTATTTTATATCAGCTTTTTCTGTAAGAGCATACTCCAAAGAGGAGTAGAAGGATAAGAAGACACAGGAGAGAGTGAAGGAAAAATCTCAGGTGGTTTTCTTCTTACTACAGACCCCCAAAGTGTTGATAGAGTATTTTCAACCAGCATCCTGCTTGCAGCCTATTTGCAATAACAGCACATTGCAAGACCACAGGAGCAGCTCTTAATGAATTAGGTGCTTGCAAGGTGCTGTATCTCAAATGACATAATATGTCAAGGTCTCCCAGACTACGGTTTATTCTTCAAAAGGCAATTTTATAAAGATTTTGTTTGCAGTTTAAGGTTTGGAAACACTGGAAACTAATGATTTGTAACCAAAATGAAATCCATGTCTCCTATTGATTTTATTTTAGTTACTCGGAAGCAATATTGATTCCCAAGAGATGCATCTAAACACTAAGTCTGAGGCCGAAAGAATTTCCATACCATTGATTAATAGATGCTATCTATCACTTTCACTTTTAATGAGACATTTTCTCTTCCATGAGATACTGTATTCTTTGGAAAGGTCAAATGTGGATTCTGTACAGGAGAGAAACATCAGCACGCACAACCAGCCTCAACTCCAGAACAGCCGATTTCTTTGCCGCTTTAATTAAGTCATGAACAATTGTTTTCTTTCCTGTTCCCCAAAAGTTATTTTATTAGTGTGCTCTGTTCTTTTGATAGTCAGCTCTGTTGATATTTAACCTATGCTTTGGTTGGATATTCTTTAAAACTAAGCCTGCTTTTACCCTGTGGTTTTAATAGACACAATAGAAACCTGATTCATGACCAGGTCAGTGCATTACAAATAATAATGATCCTCATTAAAGAAATCCCCATTACTCTTTGAGGCAACTTTCCTCTGGGCCAAATGCCATTATCTGTGCAATGCTCTTAAACAAAACCAGCAAAACTAGAAGTGACAGTCAATACAAAGCCATTCATAAAGGAAGCTGATTCGCAACGATATTCGCCAACCCACTGGGAAATACATATCCTAGGAATTCAGCGATACAAGTGCTTATTATACATTCAGCTTGGTAAACGATGAGAAAATTTCCTTCAGGCCTCGGAGAGAATAGCTTTAAATAAATCCTTATGGATTAACGATACTTCCAGTAGTACCTGGCAGCACACAGACACAATATACACGTTACCACAATAGGAAGGTTGAAAAATAGGGAATTTGCATCCACTGAAGTTTGAGGTAACAGGGTAGCAGGGCCCAGCATCCTCAGCCAGTTGGAAATCCACAGATGGGAGCAGCAGAGCCCTAATCGAAAACCACTGAAAGGAGAACCAGGTTGAAATATTAATTCAGGTTGAAACAGCTCTTGGGAGGTCTCTACCCCAAGCACCTGCTGCCTCTTGCCTTCCATGGAGTACCTCCAAGAAGAGCCTGTCTCAAACTCCCCTCTGCCACCCCAGTCCCCTGGGCAGACACTTGCTCTACCCTGTGCCCAACCGATGGCTATTCCCCACAAAACCCCCACAAAAAGCAGCGACACCAGTAAAGATCGGTTCCGCCGCACAGCGGAGCACCTGGACATCGGCTTCGTTTTATACGCAGAAATGCCCTGGTTTAAGAGAGCGGGGCAACTGGATCCTCTGGAGCCGAGCACATCATGACTGGAATTTGGTGATCTAATGACTGGCACTTACCGATTTGAGGGATTCACCCCAACAATTAATAAGAGAAGCTAGTTTTATTTAAAACACTTCAAATGTAAAATATGCATCTTTATAAGTAGCGATTTCAATATATTATCAAAATACTCATCAATGCCTAAAGTTACTGGGCTTCTGTGGATGCAAAGTAAATCAACAAATTAAATAGTAATATTCAAGCACTATATGCTATTGACAAATTTTATGGGGAGGAAAAAAAAAAAAAGGGAGGTAAGGGAGTCACTGTCTAAGCATCCGAGCTGGACTCTGGTATAGAATAGACCAAGCCTTGACATCTTAGCTCTCTCCAGTAAGGTCCAAAAATATTTTTTCTTTACCTTTTTTCCCCCACCAATCTAGTTCAGTTTAAGGTAAAAGAGCAGGCAGGACTTGCAAATTCAGAAATTTATTTTATTTTTGTAATGTATTAATAAAAACTAACTTCAATGAATGCAAAAACTACAGAAAGGCTTTTTGACCAGAAATCATCAACTCAATTCACCAAGTGCTGATAATACCGTCTTTAATAAATCAGCATTAGATAACAGGGTAAAGAAAAATGGGAAATATATTTTGATAACATTTTGCTTCATTATTCAGTACATTTCATATTAAAGTACTAGTTTTCTGCATAAGTTTAATTCCTGCTTCTATTCAAAAGCCAGATCAAGTCTTAGTCAAAAGGAATCTAGTAAATAAGTTATTCAGGCCTGTTTAGCAAAACCAGCTGTAAAATTACGGAGCCAGCACAACGCGTGTTAGAGCTACGCATCTGCTCATGCCATATGGTAGGTACAGCACTAAACTCTAAAACTAAGCGCCGAATTTTGGGTAATGACTTGACTTCATCAAAAATCCACATGCTAATGGTTGCTAGTTAATCAGAACAAACCTCCCTTCAGAAAAACTCCATCTATCCACTAGTGTTTAGGGACTGAAGGGTGAAACGCTGGCCGTGCGCAGCACGCTGCACAGGAGCTCTTTTATTGCTAAAAAATTCAGCACTTCCTTATCACGTCATAAATCGGTACTGAGGGAATAAGCACGTATATTTTCCAAAGAGTATGTTAAATCAATTGTCACCAAGAAAATAAAAAGCGTGGTAGCGACGTGAACAGTTGTATCCTGCCTAGAAGACGGAGAATATAAGCAGCTTCTTTAATTGTATTTTGGCGGTTCCATTCACGCCGATACAATCAGGTTGCACCGGCAATTGTACCGTGCTCTCCCTTTAGAGGTTTACAACCCTCCTCAAGAAAAGCTTCCTAGGGCCAAAACTTTTGGGGTCCGCGTTTCCAACCTGCGTGTTCACACGTTTGGAAACACCGAATGTTCAAAAACCCAGGCTCTCCCCTCGCCAAAACACGGCTACGCTTCCCTCTCCCCGCTCCCGTGCGGGTCTTTTACAGCACCACAAACGCAGTGAAAGAGCTGGAAAGAGAAAAATCATTAACTGGAACGGCGACAGCAAATCCGTCTGCAAACGCCGGCGGGGCCGCACCACGCCAGCTGAGGCCCCGTTAAGAGCTCCTGGTCCCAGGTGTTTGTAGGTTGAGCACTTTACTAACAGCAGCCCAGACAAATCCAATTACTCCCAAACTCTGGGGATGGGAATGATCACAAATATTTTTATTGTGGTTATTACGGTTTGAGGGTAACTGTTAATCTAAATAAGGTCCCACAGATCAAAACAAATGGTTTTCCAGGCACCGGTATTAAAAAATAAATGCTTTAATGAAATTCTCCTTGAAAGCAGTTTACCTTTAAAAGCTTATTCTTGAAGTTCTCCCTCACTACTTCCACCTGCCCACGTATCCCAGGTTTTCCATTGCCACCTCCTACAGCCTTGAGGGCCAGATCCACCAAGATACAGGGCCAGATCCAAAAGGAAACAGATACAAGGTACTCACAGAAGTCAGCTGAATAAATACCAGCTACCAAAAAAAAAAAAATTTGTTTTTCTTGTTACGTACAGACACATAAGACAAGTTGTCCTAAAAAAACAGCATACGCATGACAAAATGCTAATGTCAGACTCCGTGATAGACGAAGTGACTGAGATTAGCCAACCAAAAGTCATCATGTGCTACTAAAAAGGTAATTAAAGTTGAAGTTCCATCACTGTATTGCAGAAATCTGCAATTAAGAAAACCACCCAGAACTTTGGAACATTTCAGGAGCATTCAGGGACACTTACTTGGACAAAAAACAACTGAATAAACACAGGTAACTTTAAAAGTTACCATGTTCTTACATACTGTTTCAAGATAAAAATATTAAAAATATATCCTTTCAAAGCACATACTTGAGGAGCAAAAAAAGTGTAAGAAAGAAAAGCTGCTTCAGAGCAGCAACTGCCCAGTTTTAGATAAAGGGTGCTTTCAGAAGTGCCGATAGAACATCAATGGCATAATCTTTAATTTTCCCACAAATCTAAAAACTCAAACAAAACTGTTAAGTCATCTATATTACTGTCGTGACAGTGCGTAGTTGTTTCCATGGATATATTAATCCAGATTTATACATGACACAAGCTGGTCTGTAGAGCAAGATTAACAGGCTGACATTTCAGCATTCATATTCTGCCAGGTACCTAGAGTTCTTAGCACATTTTTCTCCCTTGCACTTGAAGGGAGAAAAGGGATGGCTTTGAGACATTTTCCTATTCAGATCACTAGGGTTTTCTCAGTTAGCAGGGCTTTTCTTATTGCCAGAGATCATCAAGATGCTAGGATACCTGAAGATAAATACAGGTACAGTCTTTTAGTTTTAGTTACATATGTGGCCCTAATTCCGGTGTTTTAAGTTAAGGTCAGTGCTTAAGATGTTACCAACCTGAAGGTCCATTCGCTAACCAGACAGCATCAACATGTATAAAAAAAAAAAAAAGATTAGGTATTTTTAAATGCATGGCATGTTCTGCTACCTACCACACAGCTTGTATTTTGGAAAAAAATAAGAAATGCAGAAAGGATAAGAAATATTAGATGTCTACAAAGGTCAATATTAAACAGTCCCCAGCCTTAATGTTACCTGGCATTTTCATTTGTCATTAACAGCAGAGGAACAGCCTGATACCCTACAAACCTTGACAGTAAGAATTTTCAGTCTGAACCATTTAAAACTTTGGCAGAGTGAAGAAAGGAGAACAGACACAGTTAATGTCCAGTTATCTTCCCTGTACCATGGGTGCTATCAAGAAAAAAAAAAGAATGGCAAGGCAACAGTTATAATTTCCCTTTTAAATAAGGGTGAGATATTTATGACAGTCTTCTCCCTCACGTCTGGAAAGAGCACTTCATCTGTCACTGAATGGTACAAACAGCTTTCATTCACTTAAAGTTTATATGTTGAAGTTAGACCTCCTCTTCCTCCCCCATGTTATTTATTCTACGAATAGCTGTGAACCCCAGATTTTCTAAAGTAAATCTTTGTAAGAACTTGCTAATGCTTCTGCCCTTCCTTGGAAGCCGGTCATTAACAAAACACACGCAGGCATTAAACATGAAGCTTACCTCTAAAGGGTTTGCCAGAGTATGTTAGCAGCCCTGTCCTCATATAATTTTTTTTTTTTAAGAGTGTGCATCGTAGCAAACTAAACTTTATACATCTTTACCAGCATTTACATCATATTTCTCTTAGCATCCAATATGTGAAGCCAAACTATTCTGTTTTAAACATTCAGAAAGACATACAGAATAGGTAGAGGCCTAAAATCAAGGCTATTTCAATGAATATAAACACAAATAAAAAACAGTCAGGTAGTTTTGAAGAGCAGGGGAGTAAGGACAGAAAGTACTGGAGAGCTGCATTACACACAGTCACAAGGTGTGAATAAAGAGAGGAATCATAGAATACCAGGTTGGAAGGGACCTCAATTGGAAAGGACCTCAAGAATGACCTGGTCCAACCTTTCTTGGCAAAAGCACAGAGTAGACAAGACGACCCAGCACCCTGTCCAGCCAAATCTTAAACGTATCAATATTGAGGAACCCACCACTTCCCCGGGGAGATTATTCCAAGGGCTGATTGTTCTCATTGTGAAAAACTGTCCTTTTGTGTCTAGTCAGAATCTCCGCAGGAGTAACTTGTACCCATTACACCTCATCTGTTCCATGTGACTCCTTGTAAAAAGGGAGTCTCCATCTTCTTTGTAGCCACCCTTCAAATAGTGGAGCATGGTGATAAGGTGCCCTCTAAGCCTTGTTTTCCCAAGGCTGAGCAGACCCCGTTCCCTCAGCCGTTCCTCATACAGCTGGCTTCCCAGGCCTCTGATCGTCTTTGTGGCCCTTCTCTGGACCCTCTCCGGCCTGTCCACATCTATTTTCCATAGCGGGGACCAAAACTGAACGCAGGTGGCCTGACAAGCACTGAGTGCGATAATGACTTCTTTATCTCTGCTGATGTCCTTGTTGATGCCACCCAGCATCCAGTTGGCTTGCTTTGTCACACATTGTTCACTCATATGGAGCTCGTTGTCCGCTGGGACCCCCAGGCCCCTTTCCACAGAGCTGCTCCCCAGCCAGGTAGATCCCAGCCTGTGCTGCTGCACTCCTGGATTATGTTTTCCCAGGTGCAAGACCTTACATTTGTCTTTGTTGACCTTCATTAGGTGCTTGTTAGCCCACTTTTCCAGCCTATCCAGGTCTTCCTGCAGCAGTGCGGCTCTCCTTTCTGAAGTGTCTGCTTCCCCACTCAGTTTAGGATCATCAGCAAACTTCATCAGGGTACACTTGATCCCATCATCCAGATCACTTATGAAGTTACCAAACAGCCCAATATCAATCCCGGGGGGACCCGGGGATTGTGACAGGTTGCCAGTTTGAAAAGGAGCTATTCACCACCACCCCCTGGGTGCGGCCTGTCAGCCCGTTCCCCACCCACCGCACAGGACCACTTGGCTAGACCATAACACATCCATTTCTCGAGGAGGTGCCCGTGGGAAACTGTATTGAAGGAGGAGGGAGGGCAGAGGTGGTCAGGGCAGTCCCAGCAACCTCCTTTACCAACAGGGCCACCCATCCTGCTCTGGAGAGCGCCACTGGGGCACCAGCTCTCACTAACCAGAGGCAGTTGTTAACTGCCCTTAGAAAATCAGAGGCAGAGAAGGCAAGGCAGAGGCCTCCCTAATTAGCACATTTAATAACATTAGCACATCTTATTTTTAGACATTTTTTAACCTTTGTTCCGCTTAAACTATTTTGGTTTTGCAAGCAAATTTATGTCTGTATAACCTGCCATTTATTGGCGTGTCCCGGCCATCCACCAAACCAAGGTACAGAAGCTGGTTTTCAGTAACCAGCTCCCACATTATCCACAACACCCAAAGCTGAGAGGATGTGCTTAAACTTCGCTCATTCATCGGAGAGCCGTAAGACGCAGACCTGAGAGGCAGAATCGTAGCTCAGGGGCTGCTGCCAGGCACGGGAACACCTACAAATAGAGGGGAAGATGGACGCTCGGGCCAGGAGCTCCCCACGAAGCCTTGCGACTGCACCGCGCAGGCTGCTCTGTTCACGGGGAAGTCACAGCAATGAAGTCAGATGCAGCAGAAACCACTTAACCCTTCCTAACACCCAGGCACGCGGATCCAGCTCGCTGCGAACGCAACAAGCGTCTGGAGAGCCAGCGCTGCGCCATCACCACCTCTCCTGCTTCCCCCCGAGGCCTCCGCTGGGCAGGAGCTGGGACATGGCAGCGAACTCGGCCACTTCTGCTCGCGAGCGCAGCTCCCACCTAAAGAAATAAGAAGGCGAGGATGCCCATAACGCTGTTTCTCTGCTCACAGAGACGTTAGAGACGCTTTGAAGAAAGGTGTTCGGATACAGGCTCTTCCTTGAATCATTCTGCAGTGCCCACAGCTCTAATGCAAGTCTGAAGAAGTCAGTAGTTTCCCACTGTCTTTGATGGGGGAAAAAAAATATAGCCATCAGAGTTGTTAAAAGAGCTCCAGTAAATGCAGCTATTGCTGCATTACAGGACTAGTAAACAAAATCATTATCTGTAATTCATCCATCTCCAAGGGAACTTCCCTTTAAGAACTACAGATCTGTGACAGAAAACGAACATTATCGGCCTTTTTATCCCAGGTCCTGGGAGAAGGAACTATGCCAGAAAAAGACAATAAGACATTGATTTCCACTGGAAGAATGAAAGGATGACTCATCCGATGGCTCCTCTGAATAAAAAGTTTGCATTCACAGTAAAAGGAAGAAATCCTACCCTGGGCTTAGGTGTTATACAGGGAGGAAAAAAAAAAGGATTTACAGTGATCCTTAATAAATACATCAGAGAAATATGAAATCCTAGTCAAAGGTTTAAGTGAAAACAGGTTTGGGAAAGGATTTCACGTTGTTTAAGGACCCTTGTTTTACTTTTAAATGCTCTCACACTTTTTAATACCCAAAAAACCCACGACTCTTGTCAAGATAAAACCTCCAAAATTTCCTTCTGCAGAAAAGCAGTGTCCTTGAGGTGCTCTGCACCACGATGTAATTTGAACACCCGTTTCCACCTGCAGGAAGCAGAGCTCTGAACTCCAATGGATCCCATAGAAATGAAGTATGAAAAAGGAGACATGCAGATATTGCTAGAATAACATCTCACCATTTTTGTCTACCCAAACAGTGCTCTGACATGACGGATGTGCTGCCGACACGCAATGTTATATTGGTTGCCACTTTTAAAGATCACGTTTTAAATCTCAAGCGCAGAAAGAGCTACATTGTAGGCACCAATAAATAAAGGGCTTTTTGACAGCTATGGGAAGGGGAGAAGTTAGATACATGCTACCAAGTTAAACCCAAAATTCAGAGTTTATAACAAGCTTCATCAAAAACTAAAACAATCAAAAAGTTTCTAGGATATTGGTTCTTTTCATTTTAATGAAATAAATGAACCAGCACTTCTCTCAACATAGAACTCCCAGATCTCTAGTGCACCAGGGACGTCTATAAAAGTGGTGCTGTGCGAACAACCCACTAGTTTTAAGACACAGCTGGTATTGGCAACAGGCTGGGTGTACCGTGGCATTTCCCACAGACAGAATAAACCAAATCTTCAAGATTTCCACAGCAGTACCCCACGTTCTTATCTCAACCACTGCGTACCGTCAACATATTGTCACCACCCTGGGCCAGACTCAAAGGCATTTTGCAGGTACTGGGTTCCAAACGCCATAAACACACCCTCAATTCACGCTGCATTTCTGCATTACAGTGATTTACCATCCACGCTCAAGTGAATTGAATGGAGTTTATCGGTTGGGAGAGGAAGAGCGAGGGGGGAGGAGGAACACCTGTAGTACTTCCTAGGGTTATATATTTACACCAACATCGAGAGGCATTGGAAAACCTGTTCTGTTGAACAATATTTTGTGATCACAGAAATCACAGAAACACTAGGTTGG
>NW_010513821.1:0-63262 GCF_000687285.1 Phaethon lepturus
AGCAATCCATTGCAGCACTCCAGTCATGAGAAGCATTCCACCATGTTTCTGTGATGGCAACTACATCATAGCTGTCCTGCTCCTTCCAGTTTCTCCTGTTTGGTGCCCATGCTGCGTGCATTGGTGTAGATGTACTTAAGCTGGGCTATCGATTTCAACTCTGACTCGCCACCCCTAGGTTCAACTCTAGTGAGCCTGGTTTTATCCCCTCCCCCCTTCAAATCTAATTTAAAGCCCTCTCGATGACGCCTGCCAACTCGTAAGCAAGAATCCATTTGCCCCTTGGAGACAGTTGCACTCCATCTGCTGTCAGGAGGCCTGGTGCCTTGTAAACCACCCCATGGTCAAAAAAATCAAAGTTCTGCTGACAGCACCAGCCCCTGAGCCATGTGTTGACCACATGTGCTTTCCTATTCCTTTCAGCATTCCCCCCTGTCACTGAAGGGATTGACGAAAACACTACCTGTGCTCCTGCTCCATCGACCAGTTGCCCCAGCGCTGTGAAGTCCCTTTTAATCACTTTTGGACTTCTCAGCACAACCTCATTGTTGCCAAACTGTAGGACCAGCAGCAGGTAGTAATCAATGGGCCGAATCAGACCAGAGAGTTTCCTGGTGACATCTCTCACCTGGGGCCTGTACTTAAGCTGGGCTATCGATTTCAACTCTGACTCGCCACCCCTAGGTTCAACTCTAGTGAGCCTGGTTTTATCCCCTCCCCCCTTCAAATCTAATTTAAAGCCCTCTCGATGACGCCTGCCAACTCGTAAGCAAGAATCCATTTGCCCCTTGGAGACAGTTGCACTCCATCTGCTGTCAGGAGGCCTGGTGCCTTGTAAACCACCCCATGGTCAAAAAAACCAAAATTCTGCTGACAGAACCAACCCCTGAGCCGTGTGTTCACCAAGTGTGCTTTCCTATTTCTTTCAGTGTTCCTCCCTGTCACTGAAGGGATTGATGAAAATGTTATCTGTATTCCTGCTCCATCAATCAGTCGCCCCAGTGTTCTGAAGTCCCTTTTAATTGCCTTTGGGCTTCTTAGCGCAATCCCATCGTTACCAACCTGTAGGACCAACAGCGGGTAGTAATCAGTGGACTGAACCAGACCAGGGTGTTTCCTGATGACATCTCTCACCTGAGCCCCAGGGAGGCAGCAGACTTCCCTGTGGGTTCGGTCTGGTCGACATACTGGAACCTCTATACCTCTCAGAAGGGAGTCATCTACGAAAATTACCCTCCTTGTTTTCTTAACCGAGGATGTCTTGATGCGTGGGGCTGGCTGACACCCTACGCAACCCCACTGGATAGACTTTCATCAGGGTCCTCATGTTCCTGGCCCTCAAGTTCCAGAGCCCCATACCTGTTGTGTAAGGGCAGCTGGGATGGTGAGGGAGGCCAGGAGGGGAATCGTCTGTCTCCCCAAGCACAGACCTGTTTTCATTCTCCCTCATCTCTTAGGTCCCTTCTTTCTGCCCAGCAGCAAGAGGACAGGGGATCCCCTGCTGCTTGTGGAGCCTCCACCGGCTGACTCTGCCTCAGGGATGGCAGGGTGTGACTCCACTGATCCATCTCCCTCTCGCACTCCCTGATGCCCATCAGCCTCTCCGCTGCCTCTTTCAGCTTAGCCCCAGGCTGAGCAGGTCGCTCACCTGGTCGCATCACACGCAGGTGGTGTCACCGCTGGTCTCTGGCAGAAGCGACAGGCTCAGGCACTCCTTGCAGCTGGACACTTGAGCCGCATGCTTGAGCCGGAGCTTGGTCTGGGTCAAAAACAGGTCAGAAGCTGTTATTCTTCCAACGTATGTGTGTGTGTGTTTGTATGTGTTTTTGAAGGAGATACTATGCCATCATCTTTTGCTGATCTAAATATGATGTGGAAACAAACAATATCAAACTTCCTCATGATATTGAGGAGGAGTTTGCTAAGAATTAAACCTCTGTTTAAACAAAATACTTGAACAGTCAGAAAACATATGAATCTGAACCAACACATCTGTTTTTCTTTTGCAAACATATTTAGAATAGAGTCTGGAAAACTTTGTTTAAGTAAAGACAATACTTTGATTCTCATGTCAGTAGACAAAGTTAATTAAATTAAAAAAAAAGGAAATTTAACGAAAGGAAGATGCTCAGTTATCACACTAAGTAACAATAAAAGCTAGAGGACAGTTACCGGCTTTTGTAAGCAACCACTTACCAAGTTGCATGTGACCAGAGAGCTAAAACTAAACTTGATACCAAAAAGTGTAGGAGCCAAAGATGTTCAGTGTGACTAACACAAATAACTAATTATATGCTAAATTTTAGGTATTCAAATAAGTTCTGAAATACACAGTTGACTAAGAAAATGTGATTATTAAAAGTCTCCAGAGGAATGTTGACCACACTTATGGGGACACCACTAACTCTATCCCTCAGTTTAGTGATTGGATGACATGACCGTGAGTTGAGTAAGTGAGTATGTTCCTGCAGCTTTTACAAGCTTGGATCATGGTTCTTGCAATTCAATATGTACTTTAGAGTACTTGCAAAATGAGGCTTTATTGCTAGTGATAATGTTTGATAGACAGTTTGCAGATTTTTTTTGTTAAATAGTCATTTTAATACATTACCTTTCGCTTTCTGATTTCTTGCCAGTAGTGCAGTGCAATTTATCACTTGTTATATATGATAACTTTTCTCTCTTTAGTCTCTATGAAGAGATTCACTCCTCTTCACCAATAAAAACAAACATTTGTAATTTTTCAAGGAACCACTTTTAGAATATTTTAAAGTTGTTTTCCAAGCAATTACTTGTTCACTTCCAGTGCAAAATTTCTCACAATTTTTCTGAAAAATATTTTCAAAGGTTTTGCTCCTTTGCAAATTCTTGAGAAAAAAATTTTCCCGTCTTAGTGTCTATAAAAGAACAAAGATAAATGCAATCTACAAATTACATAACAAGATTTTATTCAACATATAATTTACAAAATCTGTAATGGCTATATTTGCTACGCCAATTGAATACTTAACCTTCTAGTTACAACTTAGTGAATGCCTATTATATTTTCTTAATTTTTCCCCATAACTTTTTCTGTTCAGATGCCTAATTGAAATGATTGTCCTTCCTTGAATTCCTTCTAGTTCCTGATGTCATCTGGACAATGAGGTGTCCAGAATTGTGTAAGTATTGTAGATGTACAGCCACACATAGCCATATGGAAATAGACCTCTTCCTTTGGCTTCTGATTTGATTGCTTTGTATACTACAGATAATAAAAGTGCCTGTTTTAATCTTTCCCTCCATCACATTACATTTGTGTTTAAGCAGATAAAAGCTCCATTGCTCCTAATACACTGCCCATTTAGAGCCCAAAGTCCCACTCAGTGTTACTGTATTCCAAGTACTTCTATGAATATCTGTGTTTTGGATTATTAATCCCCAGAGGTATTTATATGCAGGTTTGCAGGCTGAAGCTCATTTAGTTATTTCCAGTCCACATTCCACTTCTTAGTTTTTTAGATCTTTTTTGTATTTCTCATTTCTCACTGTTTTTTGCAACACCTCTTAATTTAGTATAATCTGAAAATGTAATTAATGAACTGTTTAGTTTTTATTCCAGTTCATCAATAAGAATAGTAAATGATTTTTTCATTCCACTGAGGCATAAATAACTGAAGTAATCAATATTGAAATTATATTAAAAATTAGGTTCCTTATTGTAAAAACCTGAAGCTCTAAATGTTTGAAGTGAAAAAAAAGATGTATTAAAAAAACTTTAATTAACTAAACAGTATACTTGGAATATAAAATTATGAGATGGGTCTGGTAATTTTTTAAAGGAAATGTAGCTTCTTCTTTTAGTTTCAAATCTCAAATGGATAATGATTAATGTTCATACAATGCTATACCTCTTTACATGTCTGTGCAGTTTCTTAGAGAGTTTAGCACAATTCTGAAAGAGCACAAAATAAGAGTATAAATTAGTTGTTATAACCAAGGTGGGCACATAGTTGGAAGTCCTTTAATCTTTGTAAATTGATTCTTCCTACTCCAGTTGACCCAAAGAGTCAGGCATAGTGCCATTCCAGCCTCTCAAGCAATTCATTTTAAGGGTTAAAAGTAGACCTTTCATTGGCTTGACACATCAGTGTTGAGTTACTCACCGAGTCAACATAGCTGCAGTCTTCATGGTTCCAGTTCCTCACCTTACCAAAATCTGCTGTTCTTGATGCTACAAAAAAATACAAAAATCAATTTTGCTATTGTCTTTAACTGAACTGTTCAGGGAAAAGTTAGAACATATGAGCTCAGACTGATGGATTAGCTGACCCAGTACCTTGTCTGTATTGACAAATTTCCCCATTATTGTCAAGGAATTGCATGGTCTGCTTTAGCTTCTGAAGAACTGCCTCTTCCTTGTTTTGAATCAGGATCTGACTAACTTGGTAGTCTGAGCTTTTTAGTGACAAGATGCAGTGTACAGTTAGTACCTGTGCACAGTCTTGACACCATTCATAAATTTGTAGGGTTCTACTATATCTTTTTTTAGTTACCACTTTTCCACACTCAAGAGTCCTGGACTATTTGTATTCTTCTTCAAACTGATGCCACTCCATACTGTCAAACCTCCTTGTGCTGTTTCTATTTTTTTTTTTTTAAACTCTGTACAGTGTTTTTGAGATGAGAGGCACAGAACTGAAACGTGCTCTTACAGCCCTGAAGGCCAACGGTATCCTGGGCTGCATCCCAAGAAGCATGGCCAGCAGGTTGAGAGAGGTGATTCTGCCCCTCTGCTCTGCTCTGGTGAGACCCCACCTGGAGTCCTGCGTCCAGCTCTGGAGCCCTCAGCACAGGAAAGGCATGGACCTTTTGGAGCAGGTCCAGAGGAAAACCACCAGAATGATCAGGGGGATGGAACACCTCTTCTGTGAGGACAGGCTGAGAGAGTTGGGGTTGTTCAGCCGGGAGAAGAGAAGGCTCTGGGGAGACCTTGTTGCAGCCTTCCAGTACTTCAAGGGGGCTTATAAGAAAGATGTGGACAGACTACCTGTTGCAGTAGGACAAGGGGTAATGGTTTTAAACTAAAAGAAGGTAGATTTAGACCAGATATAAGGAAGCAATTTTTCACAATGATGCTGAACAGAACTGGTTGCCCAGAGATGTGGTAGACGTCTCATCCCTGGAAACATTCCAGGTCAGGTTGGACAGGGCTCTGAGCAACCTGATCTAGCTGAAGATGTCCCTGCTCATTGCAGGGGGGTTGGACTTGGTGGTGTTTAAAGGTCCCTTCCAACCCAAATTAATCTATGATTCTGTGAAGTTTATGATTTACTATAGCCTATTTATAACCAGAACTTTCCTTATTTCTCTCTTTATCTTCATTTACCATTTCTTACCCTTCCATTTTTCCCTCCCCTGCCTCCCTGCCAATAGTAACGCATCTTTTCCTTCCTCCCCTCCCAGTTTTTTACCAAATATATGCCTAAATAAGCTGTATCTTAACTTGTTTTCATAAATCTACTAAGCTTTTTAACCAAAACACATTCCACATTACAGAACTGAAAGTTCTGAAATAAATCATCTGTTACAAGAGCTAGAAATGTAAAATGTTTATTAAAGCTGTAGGCATAAAAAAAAAAAAAAGAATATTCTAGTACTTAATTGTAACCCATGGTTATCTGCCTGTTCTGCTAGTATAAGCGAATGTCAAAATACAATATAAATTTGACATGTATTTACTGTAAGTTTCCTTAAAGGACATTTTCAGGATGATAACATATAAATGATGCTATTTTATAAATAGAATAGTCTATGTCCCCACTCCCATTTGGAAAATAAATACACTACATCATAAGCACAAACAACCCCAGACTGAAAAGCTATCTGTAGGTAGCAAAATAGCCTGAACACACTGTGAAAATGGGTCAAAAATGAAGAATGATCACAAAGCTTTTCTGAAAACAGTATTCTGAAAAGAAACAGGGAAAATGTGCTCATGCAGAAATTTGATGAATTGTTGTCTCCCTAAGTATTTGTGTATTACTTGAAGAATCTGAAACCAGACTGGTGTGTTAGACAGTGTCACCCTAAAGTGATACTACAACTCAGTTCCAATGCAGAGCTCTTTAGCTTATAGTTTGATGGGCTATGAAGCCAGCTGGTTATGTTCTTGTGTCCATCTCCAGGATGCTCACCAAATGTCGGCTGTCACATAATGGATGTTGTTTAGGGTGGGAAAGTGAGGGAGAATGCAGCCTTATCTGAGGCCTTTGTAACACAGAAACATGGACCTCTGGAGTGACCATATGCTACAGATTTTCTCTGTGACTGTTCCACTGAAAACACAACCAAAAAGCAGATAATAAAGACTGAGTGATATCAGATTTTGCACTAAGATGCAGGTATTGACCTAGTTCCAAAAGGGAAGTGAAGTAACAGCTTTCATATATTGAATGCACTGGTGCGTAATTTAAAACATATCTATATTATATTTTAGCTTTGATTTTATATACCATATTTCAATACATTATTTATTTATGCACAATAAATATAGCACATAATGAATAGATTATTAAATTAATAATTAATGTAGTTGATTTGATACAAATCATTTAGAAACATATAATATTCAGAAATAAATCAGTGTGCCCAAGATGTTTGTTCTCTGGGGGATACATATTTAGAATACATTTGGGATACATGTTGAAAACTTTTCAGTAATATTTCTGTCCTTGACTACAGGACATATTCCAGTCTGCCTGACAAACCAGCTGAAAAACATTTCATACATCTGAGTTAAAACTCACCTTTCTCAGTTTCAGGGACACCTCCAATTTTCAGTATTATTCTGTACTATGAAGAGATCCATCTTTATTTGGATACCGCTAAAGATGTTTTGGTGACCAAATTTTAGTGACATATTCCCTCTTCTCCTCACAGTTTTTGGTGATAAATCATTGCTGCTGAATTTTCTGTCATGCATTGTTTGGTACAAGTTAATATTGTTCATACAGCCTTCCTTCAGCATTTGAAAAGCAGGAATCGCAGGTTTCTTTGAAGTTGTGCTTTCCTCACCTTTTTCTAAAATAATTTCCTCATACAACTACAGTATTTAATACTAATTTAATTTAGCATGATATGTTGCCAGGTAATGTTTAACATGCATGAATATTTAAGAAACATAAAAAGGGCTCACAGTGACATTCGGGTGACTGGCAAAACAAAGAATATCAAAGAAGTAGTTGATGGATTATTTTGCTATTGTACTCAGGCTGCTTTCTTCTCAACTGGGAAGATGATATGAAGCAGTAATGCCTTCTCTCTTTTATATATTCCCAACTTTCTTAGGCATGAGGAGCATGGCTGTGGAACTCAGACCCTTCTGAATATCTGCCAATAGCATACACGTAATTTACTACATTTTTATATGCATATGCACATGTAAGCACAGAGACACACGTGTATGTATATTGCTGTATTTCAGCCTTGAGATATTAGGAGAATTTAGTATGCTTCAAGGGTTTTTAAGGACTTTAGAATGATATCCTGCCACTGAACGTTAACATGAGTGAATAGTGAGAAAATGGAAGGCTCACAAACACCGGCAGAAAGGGAGGACACACAACACAATGATATAAGGTAGTAATTTCATCCATCCTTTTTTCACTCTGGTTTTCTTGCCTTCAAGAGTTGTTTAGCTGGGCTAAACCACTGACTTCTGGGATAAGACCACTGATTTCTAACTTGAAGGGCTACACCACAATAAATACGCTTGCTTTTTCAGATTCCCCAGACCATTTAGAAGATGAAAGTTCTCCTTATGAAGCAGTTGAAAGAAAGGCTTTTGCTTTCTTTTCAGTGTATATGTGGGATGAAGATCAGATTGAAGTAGGCCGTCATATTGGATATACATATGTGTAAGACTTTGCTAGTTATCTTAAAATCTAGCTGTTTCTTAAAACAATGTAAAATGAGTGGAAAGATGGTGGGTACAGAAGGTTGTCAAGTGTACGTGAGGAAAGAAAATGTCATGATGAAGCGAGAGGCAAAGTGGAAGTATTCCAATATACGATATTCCAAATGAATGAGTCAATCATTTCTAAAAAGTATTACTGGTCTTGATTCCGACAATATACTTACTGGTTAGATTGTTCTTCATTTGCTTAAGTGCAAGTGAAGCATCATAGTCATTATCCATCTAAATAAGGTCTCCATGAGATATTCTTACTATCTGTCACTTTACAAATCTTGCAACAGAATTTGTTTCAATAACAATATTGCTTTTATTATTTGGCTATGTATGTTGCTCCTGTTACCCTGAACGTTAGTTAAATTAAGTGCCTTTTATTTAATATTTTATGTGCACTGCATTTTTTTGCTTCTGGTGAGTTTTATAGCTTCTATAGATTGTCATAGTGTAGTATGCATTAAACTTGAGAGAAAACATAAAATCTGATTCTGTGATTCTAAATGGCTTGAATGACTCAGTTGGCATTTTTCTCAATTATTTCCATCTGCTACAAGGGAATTTTTTAAACCTCTGAATTATTTGAATGATACTAACAAGCATGAAGAGCAATTAATCACACAGGTTTTTTTTCCTCTTTCAACTTCATTATTGTAATATTATCATTGACTTTTCTTGCTACATGTCACCACTGCTGATTGATATGACTCTATATGAGACAAAATAGCTGAAGAAGGCATTATCTAATTTTTCTGTGAACTCTGTGGCCCTGCACAGAGGTAAATCTAAAGATTATCTTGGAGTAACTTAGAAACCTAATGAAACTGATTTATCTCCCTGAAAGTTGAGAGGTCATGGGAAGATTTCAAACATGTTCTGTTCCAGCAAAGATCAAGGCACCTGAGAAGAGCCTCACATAAACTATTTTCTTCCTCCACTATCCATAGTAGAATAAAAAATGACACCTTATCTCCTGCTTCAGGATATCAATACACTTAATTTTCCAGTTAAACAAGTATGGATATAAATTTAATGCTGTAAAGTAAACACAGCATAAGCCACTTTAATATGCTGCTATTGCAACAAATACATTAGTGCTAGAGATCACGATAAGTGTTAGCTTAAAGGGGAAAGCATTTCTCTCCTTCAAGAAAGCTGAATATTTTAATCCAAAAAGTCAAATTTGCAGAACCTGATGTAAGAGTCTGTCATAAAAAATACTTCTTTCCTGTTCCCTCATATCCTCTGCCTGATTCTGTGAAATGCAAAAAGTACACGAAAGTGAACTAAAACCCCTGGAATACTGAAAGTAGGCTGATTCTGCTAAGCAAAAAGGATAGTACCAACTTATCTGAAAGACTGAGCGAGATCTTATGGATTATATAATGGACCATGTTAAATACTGAATTTAGTGTATTTAAGTAATTTTAACACCTGATAATTTTTTTTTCCTACCCACAAATAAAATTAATTCATTGCAGTCTTACTATGTGCCTCTTCAGTACAAGCCAGACCCTAATAAACTGTTTGCTGCCTTGTTTGTTCATTTTCTAACTTTCTTGCTTAATTTATGATCAATTTTTTTAAGAAATATTTCTTAAATAATGCAACTTTTAACAAACATTTAGTCTTCATGTCCAAAAATGAGCACCCACATTCTCTGTTTTGGCATTCTGGTCTCCTAAATTACTGAATACATGCAGCTTCCAGGTATTCAATATGAGTAATTTAATTTATATTTGAAGTTCTGTGAATCATCATGATAAAGAAGAACCTCAAGTATTTACTGTATGATGGGTAGCTAATAGGGAATGGTAGATCTCATTATTTTTTCTCATGAAATTATCCGGAACTAATGTGATAACAAACCAAAACAAAATACCTGTTGTTTTGTTGTTGGTGTGCTGCGCGTTTTTGGTTTGCCTTTTTTTTTTTTTTAATTTCAAACAATATGCCAATTCTTTTACCTTTATCATGTCTGAAAAAGATTTTGAGTTACTTCAATTTTTCTGCTATATTTAGGAGTTTATTCTACAGGAAAAAATGTAAAATTATTATCCCTTTTGCCCTATTTAGAGCCTAAGTATGGCTGAGAACCCTTAGGTTTTTTACACACTTGTGATGCTCTAAGCACTCTGGCAAGCATATCTTTTTGGGTATGTTGGCTGAAAGTCTAAAAACTCACGGTTCCAGTGTACCCTATAAACCTCCCCTTCACATCCCACTTTTATCTACTTTTTTTCTCTGCTAACCATCCTAGTCCCTACCATCTACTGTCTGACCTCTCCACTTTTCTGAATGGGATGTTTAATTCAGTGTTCAAGACTAAGTGGTGCTGATTCCTGTATTTACTCCATTCAGTCTTTTATATTTTCTTTTATCCTATGGGAATTTTTTACTGTAAACCCATGGATTGCAACTCCATGCACGCTTGATGTAAGTAAGTACGCTTTTAGCTCACCTACTTGTTCTTTAGAATATATGAAACAAAATTTATCATTTGGCATATTTTAGGAGAGCGCTTTGTAGCTAAAATATACTCAGGAGATTGCAATATAAATGACAAGATAACTGCTTATTAAATGATGCATTTAAGTTAAGATCAGAAGATTAGTGACTTTTTTGTTTTTTTAAATTCTCTGGAAACTTGAAGTGGTAGTTTTCTCTGTCATAATTCAGGCAATTTTTTCCCATGGAGTCAATATGAAAATAGCAACATTTTCTGTATTAAAAGCTCACCACTGCTTTAGTGAAAATTTTATTTCTTTGCTTGAGTAATTTCTCTGACCTTCCTTTCTATTCCATTTTTTATTTATATAGAATAAGACATTTGTTATTTTTCAATTTAAATTGCTTTTTATCCATGCAGGACAAATTAAAATGGAACTCTTAAGGGAATCATATCACCCTGATTACCATACTAAAATAGAGGCAGGTTCCACCACTATTGCTCACTGACCTGTGTCTATGAGTTCTTATTTCATATTCCAGCTCTGTAAGTGACTTTGGGCTACTTACTTAGCCTCTGTGTACATGGATTTCTCCCTCTCAAAATTATTTATAATCTTTTCCTGAGTTTTGCAAAATACCTGGTTTCTTTGTTTTGTGAACAGAAAGTACCTCCAAACTATGTTTATGATTAAAATCATACAATCTGAAGATCTAATGTGATCAGGTTACTATTTTTTGAACTATTGTACTTTTTCATAAAAAGTGTATGAAAGGGACAAACAAGCAATTGTAAGAGTTGTCCTTTTAGTCTGTAGGTCCATAAATGCTGTGAAGAGTACCATGAGCACTGGGGGTTTCCTGGGCTCTTTTTCATCCTTGGCGTCATGGCCCATAGCAAGCAGTCTGTGTCACTGAGAAAAAGTCTGAGCAAAGAGCAAAAGTAGGAAAACAATGTGCTGGTTTTGGCTGGGGTAGAGTTACTTTTCTTCATAGTAGCTACTATGGGGCTATGTTTTGGATTTGTGCTGGAAACAGTGTTGATAATACAGGGATGTTTTTGTTACTGCTGAGCAGTGCTTACACAGAGTCAAGGCTTTTTCTGCTTCTAACCTGGTTGGAGGTGCACAAGAAGTTGTGGGGACACATCTGGGACAGCTGACCCCAACTGACCAAATGGATATTCCATTACCATATGATGTCATGCTCAGCATATAAAGCAGGGGAAGAAGAAGAAAGGGGGGGACATTTAGAGTGATGGCATTTTGTCTTCCCAAGTAAGTGTTATGCATGATTGGAACCCTGTTTTCCTGGAGATGGCTGAACACCTGCGGGCTGATGGGAAGTGGTGGATGAATTCCTTGTTTTGCTTTGCTTGTGTGCATGGCATTTGCTTTCCCTATTTTCCCTATTAAACTGTCTTTATCCCAACCCACAAGTTTTCTTGCTTTTAGTCTTCAGATTCTCTCCCCAATCCCACTATAGGGTGAGTGAGCGAGTGGCTGTGTGGTGCTTAGTCGTTGGCTGGGGTCAAACCATGATAAACAGACAACTCAGGAGACCAATGTGAAGAATGTCCTTGTCCACTCCGTTCACAGTCTTCTTCCAGGCTGCTGTTAAGTTCCTTTTCTTTTACTTCAAACACTGTACTGTATTTCATTCAGCATTCAAGTCGTTGTTATTTGTAATGGGCCATAAATTTCATAAATTAATGTCATTCCTCCAGGAAAAGCTATGTTTTTCCCTTCCAATATACAATATATATGAAGATTTGGCTCATGGCTTTCTAGACTTGTATCAAGAAAGAGCCCTGTCTGCACATGAAACACAAAGATTCGGAAGGGGAGGAATAAAAGGTCAGAGACCGAAAGTAACTTTCTAGTGACTACAAATAGGTTTCACTGTCTTTCTTACTATGCATTACTTTTTAGTTACCTACTACTTACTATTAAATCCAAACCCACAATTTTGGATACAGGTGCTTTTTAGGTTCCAGTACATTTCATCCGTTAGAGCAGTTGAGAAGGAGGGCAATAGGAAGGGAGTGGAAGGGGATGATTCCATACAGAAACCTTACTGAGTGGGCTGAGTACACAGTATGACTGAGCGAACTCAACAATTCACATCTGCAAAATGAGGGAAATTTCACCCCCCATTTCTCTTTTGATACTTTCTTCCCTAGCTGTCTGCTGCAGATTTCCTATATTTTCCCTGCTTCCTCATTTACTTATTCCTCTTGTCACCAATCCATTTAAATAACAACTTCCTCCAGTATGCTGACTCCATTTCTCATCAGGTCACAAAATAAACCGACGTAATTAATCATTTCTTGGTGGATTGTTATTCTACCACTTTAACCAGCTCAATTCATTATAAGACCTTGAGTCAACCAGACTCGGTCAGCGGAAGCAATGGGACCATCCCTTTCTGTCAGGTGTTGATCTGGTCCATGCTGCATAAGCAACCTTAGCCTTAGGTACTCTGAATTTGCTTCTGGATCAGGGCCCAGAGACAGCTCTCTCTCAGACTCTACAAAATGTGTAGCCAAAGCAGAGGCCTGTACACCAAAAAATTGTGTGTATCATTCAAAATATAAATAATATCAGCTTGTATCAATCATGATATAAATAATATTATCTTGCCTTAAACCCAAATATTAAAATATGTAACTAAAAGCCATAGATAAGCATTTTGTAGCTCTGGGATAGAACAGCCATATGGAACAAGGTGCAAGTATTTTACATAGGCATGTGGGCAATGTGACCACTAAAGAGGTAAAGAAGAACAGATGTAGTTGAACTTAGGAGACACTCAAGCTAGCAAAGAACAAGATATGAGTAAGAGAATGCAAACAGACAGGTCCTCCTGCCAAATGGGAAGGACACAGGCAAAAGAAAAAAACAGATAAACACTATCAATCAGGAGCAAATGAGATCTTCCCTTTTGGCAGGGAGGCAATAACATAAAAGCAACAAGTATGACAAAGGAAAATCAAATAAGAGAGAGGACCATCAGCTTCAATTCTGACAGAAAAGCCTCAGTCTCAGTGACTGAAGATCATCAAGTGCAGTTCCAATCTTCACTGACTATACAGAATCAACCTGGTCATATTGTATACCCACAACAAATTTGGGACATAAATGTAAAGACTAGGAGTTTTGTATCTGTAGAGAAGGTCACTGATGGTAAGAATTTACCATTAGATCTACGTGTGCTGTTAAGGAATAAATTTAGAAAAGTTTTGTTCCAAATTCAATGCCCTGCTTGATGCATCAGTCCTCTAAACACTCCCATCACAACAATACATAATTGCCTAATGTTTATACAGAAATATATACATACACACACACATATACATATGCATGCACATATGTATACATATATGTATACATATGCATATACAAATGTTCAGTTACAACAAAGGAGTGTGGAGAGGCTTACTTCTAAGATAAATATCTCAAGTTAGCAACGCGATTTTTCTCCTACTCCTTCAACTACGGAGCCATCCTGACCAAATGCTCATTTCACTTCTTTTTTCATCTTCCTTTTTGGGATTGCAACTTATTTCTCCTTAGTTTACTGAATTATTTTAACTTCAGGATACAAAGACTATCTGTATTCCAACCTATACTTACCTACGTGAGCCCATTGAAGTGAGAGCTGGTTGCATGTCTCACAAGATGTACAACTATTGATTGTGTATGTGTGACTGTGCTCATTTTTCTAAAAATGTCAGCACCAAGGGAATTGTGAGCAACTTAGACACCTTTTATCTTTTTGTTTATTTGTTATTTTTGAAGATATATGTGTGCTCTTCTGCCATTAAGTTTTCATTCCATCCTTTAATACACAGGAGGATAGAACTCATTAATCATATAGTTATAACTCCCAAGTTTCAGAGTAGTAAACCGAAAATGTTATCTTTAATATAGAAACAGATTTAGTCAGTCAATGAAAAGCTACCTTCATTGTTTTCCATTAAATATCTCTCTCTGCTTTTGATTCAGTAACTGATCTGATAGTTACTGTATCTGTAGAAAACTAAAATAATACAATTGTTACAATATTCAACATGCTAAACAGCTACTTAGCTAAGATTTACATTGTGCAAATAAGAATGTTTATTATTTAATTCAAACTATGTTTGGTCTTCTATTAGAAAGTAGAAATAGAACTTTATGTGTAAAAACTGTACATAAAAGGTCATTTTTAACATATTTATTATGATAAAGTAATTATTATGCGTAATTAAGTATGGTCAAATAAAGAAACTAGAGATTACCTTGCAAAACCTGTATCTCAGAGTGATTAAACATTTCTATGTAAACATAAGTTTTGGTGCAAAGTAGATTTTTGCTTTCCTAAAGGTTGGTATGATCATGTTGCAGTAAGATTTGCATGATAATACATGTACATTTGAATCAGGGAGTCATGTGCAGAATTCCTCATTGCAATATATATTAATACTAATTGAGATTGAATTGGTTTTGTCTGGAATGGTGTTAATTTTCTTCATAGTAGCTGGTATGGTGCTATGTTTTGGATTTGTCACTAACACAGCGTTAATAACAACACCCCTGTTTTAGTTATTGCTAAGCAGCACTTAGACAGCGTCAAGGACTTTTCTGCTTCTCACACTGTCCCCCAACAGGTAGGCTGGAGGAGAGCAAGAGGTTGGGAGGGGACAGCTGAACCCAGCTGACCAAAGGGATATCCCGTACCATACGACATCATGCTCAGCAATAAAAACTGGGGAGAAAGTTTGCCAGGGATGCTGTTGCTCAGGCACGGGCTGGGTGTCGGTCAGCTGGTGGTGAGCAGCTGGGGTTTTGCATCACTTGTTTTTCTCAGTTTTCTTTCTCCTTGAAGACAGGGGGTTAAACCACAACAGACTCTCTAGATTCAGGGTGTCTCTTTGGAAAAAAAAAAAGCTCAAATTGATAAAAATGTATTTTAGTTGCTTCTCTGTTAGCAACGTGAAAGAAGGAAGGAGGACTACAACATGTGACCGGATCAGTCTATGCAATCTTAGAGCAATTAACCTGTGGACAGCCAGTGTTTGATGAGGAACAGAAAAAGTAATCCCCCCCCAGGTAATCATAACTTCTTTACAGTTAGTAATCTATATAAGTAGTAACTGTAAAAAAAAGAATTTGAGGTTTCTGACTTATTCCAGTGCACTTCAGTATAACTATTACATTTAAAGGCTTTCTGATCAGAAATACTTTGTTTGTTGCATGCTATGTTGTCAGACTACTGACTGACCCACCTCTGACCTTTCAATTTAACATCATTGTCTAACCCCAAGTTCTCAAGCCTGTTTCTTATTACAAGGGATACAAATTAATCATTTTAGTTTTCATAAACTAATTGTTTTCTTTCTCAAGGGCTGTCGTGCCCTATCACCATATGATTTCTTATTTCTCTTTTACTCATGAAGTTAAGCCCCACATGTGATTGCTTTTATGGACACACATTAATACCTTCAGATTCCAACATACACTTTCTTACACAGGGACTACAATAACTGTTTATTCAGAATTAGAGACACTTGGCCCCCAATTCACCACATACAGTGATTGAACATTTGCAAAAGTCTCTGTTTATACCAGCCAGCAGAAATTGCATTCAGGATGCTGATGATGCTGAAACTAAGTTACATTTAAAATAGGGACAGGAAATCATTCTGTTTATGCTACACTTTGGCTGGAAAGAAAATCCACAGCTGGTGCAACTCTAAACTTGGAGTAGGCTGAGATTTCCCACTATGTCCTTGATGTCAAACAGACTCTGTCTTTATATCTCTATGGCAAAGAGCAAATGAGTCAGGGCTAGTCTACTTATAGTCTTTGATATTTTCATGTGAGGTAAGCAAAACACAAGCAAGGCTATAGGGTTGCTGGCTGAAATATTAAAGTCTCTGAAAAATCTGTCTTTCATAATTCCCGTTTATTGAGGAAACTTTTAACTAGTGATTATAAACCAAATCATGAGCCTTGACTCCAGTGTTACCAGATGGCAAATGCCACTGTGGAAAAAATCTACCTCCCTCTGCGACGAGCAGAGTGATACTTAATTTTATGAAGGATAGATCATGCATTTCATGGTAATCCTCACACTTATGACTTCAGGTTGGAAATAGAAAGTTATCCTGAAAACGCTGTTCTTGGTATAAGATGAAGCAGCTGATAATCTTCTTAAGCTTCACAGATTGCTGTGAACAAATCGCCTGCATGTTTTTCTCTCCATTTCAGTTTACCATTGCATATAAAGAATAATTTCTCAGTGGGATTGATGTTGGACACTCAAGAAATTCCCATCTGAGAAAAATCCAGAAAGATAAATAAATAAATAACATGTTTATCAGGAATAAAATCAAAGCTTTCTCATTAATAAGACTTAGACTCAGTAACAGTAAGAGTACATCCTCAGCAGAGAATAATAACTACCGTATCCAAAAATATTCAAAGCTAAATTGAAAATTTATTTTACCAATTTGGCTTTCCAAAAGTAAGTTGTTTACACTTCTATATGTGTGTATCTATCTGTATGTATATCTATCTACATACATATCTATATATGTATGTATGCAATCAACACATGCAAGTGATTGCTTCTTCCTATCCATTGAAAGAACAGAGATTCATATCGTAATTTCAGGAAGGAACTCATTTGTAACAGGGGAAAATTATTGTTTGACTGTTTTCTTGAATATATCAAGGCAATTTCAAGACACCTCTTCTGCTAGGAAGGAGAAAACACTTGCATGTCCGAATGTCCAGTGCATGGATGAGGAGATTAGAACAATGAAGACACTGGTCCCACAATGAAACAGCTATCACAGATCACTTTTGATATTTCAGCCCTTACTCAGACCAGAAATAGGACTTACAAATGGGTGTGCATATATATGTGTGGCTTTTAACAAAAATATCAAGTGCCAGAAATACAATCCTTGATAGAAAAAGCTCATTCTGTTCTGAAACAGTGCATAGACTTTCAACTAGGCAAGTGAAAAGTGACAAAGGTTTGAAAGGGAAGCGAGAGAGTTGCTGATGACAGAATGTAAAATTTTTTTACCGTTTATTGTCACTGGAATCAGGTTCTGCTTACCTTAGAGCAAAATAAGGTCTTTGAGAAGATAAATAATATGCTTATGTTTTAATCTTTTTTAATACTTTTGAACTTTTAAGAAATTGATGTAAATTCTATGGAAGAAAGTCTCCATCTTCAGTTTCCAAATAGCAAAACCACTACAATAAATTAAACAAAGAATCAGTCCTGCAAGTTGTAGGCTGCTACCCCCGTTTCATTCTAGAAAGACCAGGGGTAGCATAAGGAAGAACAATTCTCTAGAGATATGAAGCAAAAGGAGCAGGTGGCTTTAAAAGCATCAGTAATGGTCAATAAAAAGAGTTGATTCAAAAGAATCTTCCCAAGGGAAGGAAATATAACCTGATTGGCACAAAGCAAATGAGTGTATAATCAGAGACATCTGTGTATTGGAATTTCTTTTCCTTCCTGAATTACAAAGATTTTTCACTAGTGTTACGATAATATTCTTATTCTTACAGTTCCTTCTGGTTCAGAGCTAATACTTAGAAAATAGGGATTTTTAAAAAATATTTATGGGATAGATAATTCAAGAAGCCCGTCTTTTCTTTAGAATTTCTTTATAAAAAACCAAAACCAAAACCAAAACAAAACAAAACAAAAAATCCCCAGGAAAAAAATGCAAACAATAAAAAGCTTTTTCCTCAAGTTTCCTTATGTGTTGTGCAACACCTTGTTGATATGAGCAGGCAGATGCTCTGTCTTGAAAAAGTTGCTACGTAATATTTCAGTACTATATATTATTTTTTATTATCTATAGAAATAACAGCCTGAAGGCTTCAGTCCATGGGAAACTCAAACACCAAAATGGCACACAAACACATTAAAATGCTTAATGACAACAGGAAAACTAAAATACTCTTGAGAAAAGCTTATAATTGCCACAAGCAAATATGTATTATGCTTTATCTCATCATTTTGATCCCATTAACCTATGCAATTTTGCATTTTGTCCTTTTCTGAAAGTTTGTCCAGAGCTCCTCCTCTCTCTTTATCTCTAGCTCTTTCCATATTGCTCCTTTTGTTACCTAGTTCCATATTTTGACCTTCCTGTTTGTTAAGCAACTCTGGTGGAATTGTATTTAAGCTAGTCACCTTATTAACTGCAATCCTTTCCTTTTTACTTTTGAATTCTTTGTATATTACTGTCCTGAGTGGTTTATGATTATCTATTATTTCTTTATGTTTCCGACTATAGATGCAGTCATTGTATTCCCAAGAAGAAACCCAGCACCTCTACATGACAACTATATTCACTTATGTATATGGGACATGCTTGCCACATTTCCTTGAACCATAACATAACAATCCAAAATTTTAAGAACTAAATACACAAAGGTGCGTGAGACGCAATTACATCCTTTTATTATGTACTCTGCCACCCTGTGAAATCTACATCGCTAATTGACAGGTGTAGGCAGAACATTGAGGAAAATTTATAAACTTTCAATAAGATTTACAAAACACAGTGTGCAGAGTATGGAGACGTTTACTCCACAGAAAATGTAGATGGGAAATGAAACCCTGCTTACCTTTCTCAATGAAATAAGCATCCACCTCGAGGCTGGGAATGTTCTTTCTGCTATGATCTGCTACTGCAGTGAATACATTGTTAGAGATAAAAATGTCAGCTCTTCTTATTTTCTGGTCACACACTTAATAGTCTAGTAACAAATGTAGTCAGATGAAATCCTAGAGGCAGAAATTCAAGTATTCCTATTTCTGATTTGACATAATGACTTTTACTTAGATTGTTCACTATCTTAGAGGCATGTGTTTATGGACACTCAAAGTTGTGTATCTCAACCTGTTACATAAAAATAGTACCATTTTATATACGTAAAAGGATTGGGCTCTGTGCCTTCCATATAAATAAGCTTAACTGCCCAGTTTTAGTAAAAGGTTTAACCAAAACTTTCGCCACTGATATTTAAATAGTTTGCACAGTGTGAAAGAACATTAGAACAAGAATTTGAGGTTTTAAATTCAGATATTTGGATATCAAAGGTTGAAATTAGGCAACAAATTCCCTCAGAAGGCCTAGTCTTAAAGTGACAAATTCTTTATTCATTAAAGTATTTAAAAATTTCTGAAATCTTTTAAACCACATACTCATGGTCTATGATTTTAAAAATCTTTCCTTAGAGCTACTATTTATTTATTACCATTTCTTACCAGTTATCAATTTATTACCATTTTTTAATGTTTGCAGTTTTGAAATTGGGTTAATTGGTCTTCTACAGATTCAGTTTTCTCAAACATTCTACTCTCTGCATTACTCACTAGAGTAAAAAACAGTCTAGATATTTTTTACCTAAAGCATGTATTTAGCTTTTTTTAAAGTGTGTAAAATAGTGTCTTAGTATGAGGAACATGGACTTTATCTACTCTTCTAATAATAATCTTAACTGTCTTTAGAAAAACTGCTGCATGGCCTAGTTTCTCCATTTGTTAATTAGTATTCATTGCTCATTTCTTAAAAGCTTTAACTTTGTAACGTTTTTAGAAAATGATTTTTAAAAACTAGTATAAAGGTTCAAAATAGTTCAGATTTATATTATCAAATGCAAAGACTAATAATGGATGTGACAAAGAAATTATTCTCCCTCTTTCTTTTATCAAGCTAGGGAGCCTGGAGCTATATTATTGAGCACCACATCTGCCAAATCTTATTCTCTGCAATTATACATGCACCATGTTATATACCATTATTACTGAAAAGGATGAATGAAAAATGAATGCAAGAACCACCTCAACCTGTTTTTCGAGAGCCATCTCTGGTTTACAAGCAGTAGCAGTATGTAAGTTTTCCCACTGTCTGGAGTGCTCCAGTCCTCTCCTGTGCTTGCTAATTGGAAAGCGACTGCATACGTCAAGTCAGATTGTACAGAAGCTCCTTTCAGGAAACAGGCTTCAGGGTTCAGCCCAACCATGGCTAGGATGGCTGACACTGCAAGCACGGTTATCTTCCTGGTAAATCACAAGCTCTCTCATTTCGTCAGGAAAGTTTCTGGAATGTCCAAAGTCATATCTGTGTCAAGATACTGGTTAATTCAAGTTATTTGGCAATTGATTTGCACAGAACAGTGTTGACAAACTGAAATGAGGGAATTATAGAGTGATCTTAGAGCTTTGTGAGGGAAAACTGCTGTCAAAGGAAAGCTTGCTTATAAAGAAATTGTGTTACTGCCTTCTCAGAAGGAGCAGTCATTTGGTGGTTGGAAAAGTGTCTTTCTCTTTTGCTGTGTGGACCACCTGTCATTCCATTTGCAACGTCTGTCACATTTGCTCATTTGAAGGTTTTTACCTGACTTCCCTCTGAACTCCTGACTTCTTGTTTATGTGGCATTGAATTTTATTTTTTTTTAATTTTTGGGGGAATTACTGCCCCCAGAACATCACCCAGGGTACTATAAGTCCACCTTTCCTAATCTTACCTCAGCATGGTGCCAACTACCTTATCTGTTCTCAGCACAGCAATCATCTCCAGACAGCCGTATAAAGAGGCTGACTATATACATCACTGTCTGTAAAACACCTCAAAAGTCTGGGCAGCAGCCAGATTTCAAAAGACCTTGGACAAATTTTTGAATTGTGTCCCATGCTAGTTCTTACGATGGTTTGGGAAGATTTAGCCCACAATATGCTTATCTTTTAGAATACAACTACTGAATGTCCATTTCACCTTTCTTCAGTACAAACATTTAGAATTATCTTTCAATACTAGAAACAAATGGCAAACATTATTTCCAATGTTCCTTTCTTATACCTAAAAATCTAGATCCCCATCCCACACTTACATATGGGCCTTTCTCAATATGTGTAAGCATTTTCTTATGTGTAAGATAGTCCCTCCTTTCCTTTTTTCACCCAACACTGAATCAAACTGGCTCCCTTAATGGTTTTGGAGGTAGGCATGCTGTTCTTAATGGGGATATATTGCTTTTTTTATTTTAATGAAGGTTTACCAAGTTTCTGACTGAATGGATCATGAGCATGCAAAAAGCAAATCCACCGCAAGTGTGCCAATTGATTGCACACGCACTGTAGGTGTGACAGAGCCTGCTTGCTTGGTACCCCTGAGTAATGGGAGCTCTGCAGAGCGATGAAGCAGACCATTACATATTACCTTGATTTGTTATTCTCTTTCCACTCTTTCGCTCCAGTCTGTTTCCCCTCTCCTCCTCCAGGATACCAGTGATATCTGCTATCTTGCCTCAGCTTTACAACCCACTCACTCCCTGCCCAAAGTTGTGGTAATGGGGATACAAATGACAATGTAGATGAAAGCAAGGAGGAAAGGATGGTCTTGTGCTTAGTTTTCAAGAGAATTGAAGTGCCTAGGCAGTGTGAAAAATGCCACTAGTCCAAATCTGCTTCATTAGGCACCTAAATGACCCCGAGGATCCAGCTTTAAGAGATATAAACTAAAAATATTCTCTAAAAGCAGAGATGCAACTAAAGGGAAAGTGAAGCAAAGAGAAGCGGAAAAAGGCATATGAAAAAGAAACACTGCCAGGGTGCAGTCTGGGCCCAGGGCTCCCAAAGGGAGTAGTCAGGGCTCCCTGGGGTCCATCAGGGCAGGGCCTGGCAGAGAAGGCCCATCCCACTGCCCCAGCCAGGAGCAGGGCAGCTGGGGGATCACCAGGGCAGCCCCAGCCCTGGGCACTGTGTACCTCCCTGGGGACAGGGATGGATGAGGCTGGGCTGGGCCTTGGGCCTGTGGGTGGCCCCTGCTCTGCGGGGCCCAGAGCCGGGCAGAGACGAGCTGTGAGGCGCCGGAGACTGGTCCTCCTGTGGCATTGCTGAGGCTGAGTCTGATGGCCCCAGGCGGTGAAATGGGGTCCTGGGCCATGGGTAGGGTGGGGGGAGCCACTGAGAGGTGGGCAGGGATAGCCAGGTCTCTGGGTGCCTTCAGTTAATGAAAGGTACATGTCAGTAGTTAAGCATTTAGCTCTTTGAATCCTTGTATTAGGCGCCTATCCCCACCTTCACATGCCCCAGGTTGTTTCAGGATATCCTTTTTGAACTGTGTTCATTCCACTTAACCTTACAATGAGGAAGGCACCTAAGGTAGTGTTGCAGCATTTCTAGTTTCCTTGATCAAAGGGAGAGACACAGACCTCCAGAAGGCTTTTCAGTCCAAGAACTGAACTTTCCTCTGAGAGTATCTAGGTCTCTCCTTCAAGTAACTCTCCCTTTGAGTTTACAAGGATGACTATACCCCTAAGTAATTCAGTTAGGTGCCTCAAATTGAGTAGGATGAACTTGAGTTACTGCCTGTGATCTTTCTCCCCACAAGACCCTTTTGTACCTATTCTCACACAGGCCTGAAAATTCAGCCCTGAGGAGGTGTCATGATCTAATCCCTCTTTTCTAACTGACTGCGATCCTAAAAAATAAACAAATTTAATACAAGTAGATAATACTAATGCTGATTTCACAAAGAAGAGCATCACTCAGAAGACTTCTTTCTAGCTGTCTTGTCTCTTTCCTCTACGGAAAAAAACCCAAAACCTAGAAGTACTAGATTTTCTTGTGGTTAATGCTGATTTCACCTAATCTGCATGAGAACATTGAGCCATAAAAAGAAAAAGGAGTGCTGGAGGTGGAGAAAGTTGTAAATACATGTTAGAGACAAATTGTCCTCTTGGCTGAGGCTTAGATACAGCTTCTACCAACCAAAAACTAGGTAGCATAGTGAGAAGCGAAGCACAGCTCTGCCAGGGAAGAGTTACTGAGGTCAGGCTGACAGGAGTCTTCATATAGTAGAAGCCTATTAGTGCCCAGGCCACAGACACATCCATGGCATTGGGAAAGAAGATGTTCTAGGGCAAGATAAATAACCCGCTAAATTCTGTTTCCTTGTAGTAAATCCCTTAGGTGGCTGCAACTGAACATAGGCTCCATGCGAGTGGGAGCAGGAGGGTTGTTCTGTCTTTTCCATCCTCTTCCACTGTGAATCTGGGCTGACACATTTAAAACAAATCCAACAGAAATGAGAGAGTCCTGGAGAAGATAAAACATTTTATGTTGCTTCTAAAACCAGTTTGTGGAATTCTTTCGCTTAGTCCTACTTATGCAAAAGCAAGGGAAGAGTGCATTAATCAAAGCCATGTGGGAACTGTGCAACATCATAAATGGGTGAAGATTAAAAAAAAAAAAAAAAGACAGTGAGCCAACAATGTAGAAAGATATGAAGAGGCTCAGAAGGTCGATCAGAGAGATCAAGGGACTGAAATCATAGCCAAGAGAACAATAGGGGAGCCAAAGGCCAAGCTAGAGAAGGGAAAGGAGAAGCAGAAGGCAAACTCTGGGACTGAGAGTACCATGCCAAAACACAGCTAAGAAATGCAAAATAGACAGCAGAAAGGAAGACATGGAGAAAAGCAGTATCGCCAGAGCCTTGAAATATTCTCTGAGAACAGCATTATTGCTCTTCTGCTAGCTACCTGCAGACTGATTTCACTAGTCATAAGGAAATATAATCATTAGGTAACTCATAACTCATAAACCTACCTGCATGTTGCCAGTGTTTGCTGACTTCTAGGACTTCAACATCACAATTCATTTTTAAATGGTGTTTTCTATTATAGAAATTGTTTTGTAAATCTTTGCCATTTCAGTTCTTGCCTTTTTATAGGCTTAATATAATTCCACCATTTTTTGTGTTTGCAGTGAATATCTCTCAATACATATCTATTTAAAAGCAGATGAAATGTATGAATTATAAGTTTGTTCTTATAGTATAGTATAATCTCCTTTTAAATTAAGGTGTTTTATGAAGACAAAAAAAGCTTATGTTCCCCTTAGAAACCTCATGCTTTGTTTAGATCCTTTTTAAAGAACTTCATGATACATTCTATATTTCATTAAAACATCACAGTCAAAGATATCTTGATAATAACACTTTCAAAATTTATCATATCAAGAGAAATTAAAATTTTTAATTTGTTACTTAGTATCCTGCTCTCCATCCTTAACTGAATTCAGGCATCACATTTCAATGAGAACTAAGTTTCTGGGTTTTTTTCTTTACATGTTTTGTTTCGTTTCAGGTTGTGCACGTACTTATCTTTACCTCTTACTAGGTTCTTGCTAACATATAGTACTTTCAGGAGCGTATGAACTAGTAGGGTTTTTTTTGTGGGGTGTTCTTTCTCCATATTTCTGTGTACTTGTATCTTTTGAAACCCTGATTTCCTCATACTACCTTTTGTTGTGCCAACTATAATATATAATATAAGGTAATTCAAACAGCTCCATGGGGGCCAGCCTATTCCTGCACCTGTGGGTGGGTGTTTAGCAGCATCAATATTAATGTTTAATCTCTTGCTATATGTGCTGAATCATTAATGCCAGATTTCCAAACATGCAGATGCTACTGTTTTAGGGTATTTTTCAAGTGTTTCTGGAAAGCTCTTTCAATGCTTCCTTCGGCTGTGGAAGTCTCATTTCCTTAGTCTATCTCAACAAAAGATGGAGATATGAAATCAACATCCATCAGTACTAGTGTCTAGATCAAATTGTTTGATCATGAAAAAAGCAATCAACTGTCTTGCAACCATCAGCCTTTGTTTCTTATTTTTTTCTTTTAAGTAAACTTATTAGTACTTTTAATAGTCAACTTTTTCTACTGCATTGTGGTGGGTTGACCTTGACTAGATGCCAGGTACCTACTGGTTGCTCAGAATCACATAGAATTGCAGAACTGTTGAGGTTGGAAAAGACCTTTAAGATCATCAAGTCCAACCACCAACCCAACACCACCATGTCCAGTAAACCATGTCCTGAAGTGCTAAGCCGACAGTTTTTCTTAACAATTCCAGTGATGGCGACTCTGCCACCTCCCTGGGCAGCCTGTTCCAATGCTTGACCACTCTCTCCATAAAGGAATTTTTCCTAATATCTAGTTTAAACCTTCCCTGGCGTAACTTGAGGCCATTTCCTCTCATCCTATCGCTAGTCACTTGGGAGAAGAGACCAACACCCATCTCGCCACAATCTCCTTTCAGGTAGTTGTAGAGCGCGATAAGGTCTCCCCTCAGCCTCCTCTTCGCCAGACTGAACAACCCCAGTTCCCTCAGCCGCTCCTCATAAGACTTGTGCTCCAGACCCCTCACCAGCTTCATTGCCCTTCTTTGCACATGCTCCAGCACCTCAACGTCCTTCTTGTAGTGAGGGGTCCAAAACTGAACACAGCATTCAAGGTGCGGCCTCACCAGTGCCGAGTACAGGGGCACAATCACTTCCCTACTCCTGCTGGCCACACTAGTTCTGATACAGGCCAGGATGCTCTTGACCTTCTTGGCCGCCTGGTCACACTGCCGGCTCATGTTCAGCCAGCTGTTGACCAGCACCTCCAGGTCCTCTTCTGCTCTATCACTCCCTCTCCTCAACTGGACAGGGGAGAGAAAATATAATGAGAAGCTTGTGGGTCAAGATAAGGACAGGGAGACATCATTCAGCAATTACCATCATGAGCAAAACAGACTCAACTTGGGGAAATTTAATTTATTGTCAATCAAAATCACAGTAGGATAATGAGAAATAAAACCAAATCTTAAAACACCTCCCTGCACCCCTCCCTTATTCCTGGGCTTACCTTTGCTCCCAGTTTTCTACCTCGTCCCCTCAAGTGGCACAGCAGGATGAGAAATGGGGGTTGTGGTCAGTTCATCACATGTTGTCTCTGCTCCTCCTTCCTCCTCACATTCTGCCCCTGCTCCAGCCTGGGTCCCCCCACGGGTGCCGTCCTTCAGGAACAGACGGCTCCAGCCTGGGTCTGTCGTGGGGGTCACAAGTCCTGCCAGCAACCCTGCTCCAGCCGGGGCTCCTCTCTCCATGGGGCCACAGCTCCTGCCAGCAGCCTGCTCCAGCGTGGGCTTCCCACGGGGTCACAGCCTCCTCCAGGCATCCACCTGCTCTGGCGTGGGGCCCTCCCTGGGCTGCAGGTAGAGATCTGCTCCACCATGGACCTGCATGGGCTGCGGGGGGACAGCTGGCCTCACCATGGTCTTCACCATTGGGCTGCAGGGGAATCTCTGCTCAGGTGCCTGGAGCAGCTGCTGCCCCTCCTGCTGCTCTGACCTTGAGATCTGCAGAGTTGTTTCTCTCACATATTCTCACACCTCTCTTCGGCTGCAGTTGCTGTTGCTGTTTTTTCCCCCTTCTTAACTGCATTATCCCAGAGGCGCTGCCATCTTCACTGAATGTCTTGGCCTTTGCCAGTGGCCTTGGAGCCATCTGGGACTGTTTTATCAGACAAGGGGGAAGTTTCTGGCAACCTCTCACAGAAGCCGCCCCTGTGGCCCCCGCCACTACCAAAGCCTTGCACGCAAACCCAATACACACATTCAGTTTTCTGAGGCTTCCTGTGTTTTCTTCAGCTGCAAGTGCTCAAAACAACATTGCCTGGGTACTGCACTCCACTGCTGCATTCTGCAGGGCTGGCAAGGGGTAGTGGACATTAAACTATTGAGATCACCATATCATTTTCACTCAGCTGCTGATATTTATTGTGGATCTTCTCAGAGACATTGCATAGTTCCTCTGTAGCTCTAGAGAATCTTTTCACAGACTAAACAAATTGAAATGGGAGAGTTAAGCCATTGATATATGGTTATAGCGGGAGTAAGTACAACAGTAAAATTAATCTTTTTTTCAAAATTTATGGATCCAGCATGACTTCTTCTTCTAATTAACTGAAATATTTAGCATCAATATAAATAGCCTTCAAGGCAGGAGTAAGGATGCACTGATTAACATAGTAAACAATCTTGCTCATCAGTTAATAACCAAAACAACAAAACCCAGCTATGTTTAGTGTTCTGGTAGCAGTCAAGCCCTAAAAAAGCAACTGTTGTGTTAAAATCTAAATAAGACTGAGGACGTACTAAGTCGTAGATGCAGATTGCTGTGGACTGACTAGGTTTACAACACAAGAAACTAACAAGTCACACCCTCTTCAGGCATAAAAGTCGAGATCTTACATAGTTACTGTATTTCATAATAATTTTTTGTTTGGGGGAAGGTGCCTTGTTTTCAGTTTCGTTTTTACATTAATTATATATTGAAAGTTTATTTATTTATACATGAAGACTAACAGAGGTAGAGACCTATCTTACTGCTCACAGTAATTGTGTCTTCAACAGCATGAAATATTGTTGACAAAAGTTCTAAAAGATTAGAGAGGAATTTTAACTTCTCCCTTGTATATTTTGTTTTCCATCATCTGTAAATGTTCAGTGTTGTCTGAGGTAGAAAATTTAGCTGTTATTGAATGCTATCATTTCATCATCTATGCTTTTCAGTGTGCTGCATGAGCATTGCACTGTGCATATCTGAATTAAGGTCCCAGTTTCCCAGGAAGCTTGCACAGTGCAGACATAATTTATTTTCAAATACATGGATGTTTCCAGATATCATTGTAATCAAATACAGTATGATGTCATTTAACCGTGTCATGCAACTGGATCCCTAGCTGCTTTAAAAAACGGAATGAAAATGTGAGAAAAATACACAGTACAATCTTATTAGCTTGTGAGTGAATCTTTGAACATTCTGATTATTACCTCTTGCAATGAAGATCTGTAGTTAATATTCCCAAAACCAGCTAAAACTGATAGCAGCCTTCATGAAAAGCTCTGGATTAAGAAAGCATCAAGTCCTTGTTTGAGTCGTATGTTGTAAATTTTAATCACCGAAATAGAATTTTTTGAGTTCCGTTGATTTCTTTTATTTTGCATTGTGTTTCCCCAACAAAGTTTGGTATTTTCAAGGGAAAGAAAAATAAGATATACATTTTCATGCTTTAGAAGGAATGTAATGCAAAATAAGTATCAAAAGGAAGCTACTTCCAAAATATATTTCATTATTCAGAAAGGAAAGATTTACTTTTTTAACTCATCGATGAACTCTTAAGAATTTTTCATGAGGACTGTCTGAAAAATCCTGACAAAGACATTGTAACATGTCTGAAAAATCCTGACAAAGACATTATAACAGAAGGAAAGCAGGGAGGGGGAAATCCCTCCAGATCTCTTTGTTTAACGGTCATGTATTTCCTTTATGCTATGTCCAGTTATGGATAAAAGACAACGAACATTTCTTGTTCAAAAGCTGCTGCTGTTGCCATCCAAGTTGAGTTTTAAAATCCAGATCTTTTAGTTTTTAATTATTCTTTTAAATTTATATTATCTTAAATAATATTTATGCAACTCATAGAGGAGAGAAATACAAGACTTTTTTTTCTATTCAATGATTTTATTAAATTTAATTTCCCCTAAAATTTTTTTAAAAAATTTTCACTTTCAAGAATAATTTTAAAGCATGCAGTCTTAAATCATGGGCAATTCAAGGCAAGGTAAACCACTTGTCAGTACACAGTTGTGTGGTAGTATAATTTAGTTTTTCAAACAAAATGAAATTTTCAACTCAAAAGTATTTTTGACAGAGTTATTTACTTAAAAATAAAGCATTTTTAATTTGGAAAATAATTTTCTGATTGTTGTAATAAAAATATTTATGTTCCATTTAGTGTATTTAGTTGTGAAAAACAGACAAAAAAAATTAATTTCCTAATAAATGTAAAATGTATTCACAGAAGACATATTTCAGACAGGTCTAGAGAGTCCTCCTACCTGTAATGTAAGTAACAAGTAGTAATCATTCAGGAAAGAATTATATATGTTAACTCTTCATAGCTTGATTGGAAAGATATACTAAAATATTCTTTTTGTAATGTTCAATATCATGCTAACTTAGTTGACTTTCTCTAAGAAGATTACATCATTCTACTGCTCAAATTCCTAGCCTGTCAAATCAGAAGAAGAACCAACAAAACCAATGATAGCTGATAAAAACCATAACGATAGATCAATAACATAATGCCCACTGTCCTTATTTTACATACCATTTTATCTTCTTTTAAAGTCTTCTCATTTCCTCATCATTTTGCCCTGTTGTTTTAAATGTGTGTTGTGCTCAGCATTTTTGCTCCCTCCTTGTTATTGCCATATCTATCTATCTATCTATCTATCTATCTATCTATCTATCTATCTATCTATCTACTTGTTTATTTTATTCTCTCCTTGCTTATTAGCTTTCCTTTCCTTTTGGAACAGAGGCAGCAGATCCGGCCTTCTGAGCTTCAGTGCAATGGCAGCAGGAAAAGATGGTGTATGACTCTTCTGTTAGAATCAAAATGGATGTCTAATGTGATAATGCCTTGATAATTTTACCTTTTGTTACAGATGGGAACTTTTCCATGGGATTCTGTGATTGACAAATAGAAATCAAGTGAATATTTTCTAGGAGGTAGAAATATAGGTCTGGTGAAACTCTTTGATTTCAGAGTCCAGTAACTTCTTCCATCACAAAATGTAATTAAAAAAATCTATCAAGTTCTATCAGTAAATTAACTGGGTATTTCTGACCACTCTTTTTGACCAATTCTTCCAAAAATCTTCTCAAAAACTTTCTTCTTTCATGAAACCCAAATTTATCCAAGATAAATTCATAAGTATGTATTCTTCTGACTATTTTTGGGAGGGGGGGAGCAGTTTGAAGCTTCGGTGGATTATCTTCTCTGGTTTTTATTTCCTCAATGTATTTATAGAGAGAAATAATATCCTCACTGAGATTTCTTTTTTACTTTTTTTTTTTCCTCCCCAAATGTAGATTTTTTTAGGATGTTTGTTCATTATTGAGTGTAAATTATGCTGGTGATCTGAATAAACATTCTCAGCAACTTTTCCAGTATGAGTTTATACTTATGAAAACTTACATGGTCAGAGCTGGATACATTTCAACCTGGATCATACTGGTGCATTAATATTTTGCTATCAAATCTAGGAATACTTTGACAACCTCCTTCTAAGCTATATCTTAGAAAGAACAATATTGGTGGGGTAGCCTGTGAAAAAGTCATACACATAGTCACTTTCCTTTTACAGTCTTTTCTCATGGATAATTTCCTAGCTTATAATGGAGATGCTTCTTTCTTTCTAGTTACTTAGTACGTGTTCACAGAATCATTTGAGACATGTACTGAATATGGAAGGACCAAATTCAGATTGCACCATGCCACAAACACACTCTTTTTCCTTTGTCCCAAAATTATGACATTTCACTGTTGCAAAACAACCAGTTAATCATTGTCATAATAAATACATATGCAGAAAGATGACCAGTATCCTCAAAATATGTAAACTCACTAATATTAGCACACAGGTTGTAATGCAATGCCATTGTTGTCTGTGAATCTGAAATTCATTGAATCGAGAGCTTACTGACAGTTTTCGCGTTCCATGTGGTTAGTAGTACCACTGTTAGTAGCCCCTGTGTTAGCCAGCTGCAAAGATCAGCCTTCCTTCGGCAATGAGTCTCATGTATTTAACCATCACCTGAGGGACAGTCATCATAGTCTGGCTCCTTCTTCCTGGGAGCCATATACACAAACTACATAAGGATTATAGTTTTGCACTTCAAGATCATCCTAATAGGCCATTGACTTTGAGTTACACACAAAAACTATAGTAGAGTTGTTGCTGACTCCATGGGACTCCCAAAGACTGCATGACCAATTTTTATATTTCACTGTTAAACCTACCTCTATTTCCATTACTTGACTCCAATGATCAATCACAAAGAGACATCTTCCTCATCACTGACAGTGTGACATATCAAACTCTAACTTCTTGTGCCATGGTTCTGAACATTTATTGGTGCTAAAATTAATAGTTGATGAAATCTAACCTAAACTTAACTTTTTTGTGCCACTCGCCAACTTCAATGTTTTAATTAAAAGACCTTATCACTCATTTTATGGAATAATAAAAAGATTAGTCTTTCTGCTTTTACTTGGTGTATAAATACACTAATTTCTCAAAGGTAGATACCTGCAGCTATTAGTATAGTCAGTCTTTATGTGAAATTTCATCCAATTTTTTTCTATTATCTTATTTTTAATTATGTCTTGCAGGTTTTACTGTAAAGTCTGACACAATGTAAAAAAAAAAGGACATGTGAAAAAAAGGACAGTAAGCCAAAATCAGCTGTTAAAGCAAATGATGTACAGTTGAAAACCCAGAGTATTACTGTAGTGTAAGTGAAAACTCTTGTCTCTGTATTAAAATCTTAAATTCTAGTTTTTAAAGAATGGAACAGATATTTGATGTGAGTTATAAAAATCAGACATTTATTTAATATTTTAAATGCTGTGCAAAGAAAAAAAAAAATCAGATTCTTAATAACACGATGTTACTTTTTTTTCCCCAAAGTTGTTCTTGCATTCAAATTGCAATCATTATGCCAACAAACAGCAATTAGATGAAAGACCTCATGCATTTTTGTGGGCAGGGGAAGCACACCTTATATTTGAAAACAAGAATTTTCCAACAGTCTAATTAAAGACTTAATAGTCTAATCAAAGATTTAATATTAATCTGTTTAGAATTGTTCCAGCACTTAGGGTCCAAAGTATCCAATTACAGACCATTCCAAATTAAGTTACAGTTAAAACTTACACACATAAGCATTCTAATATCTACCATCTTTTCTGAGGTTGTTCTTGATGCTTTCAGTGTGTTGTTGTGGCAAGTCATGAGCATCCCAACTTCTTCTGAAATTAATTTTAATGATGGGGATTTGTTCTACCTTGTTGCTGGGTGTCCTTCACATTATTTTGTACATTTGCTAACAGTCAACTTGCTTTTTTCACTTTTTTTTTTTTTATTTTTAATCTCAGAATGTTGTGATAAATCTAAGTTTTACATATCCTGGATATTTTTCATTGCTCTCTCTGTTATTCGTAAAGGTAGTTCTACTCTGTTCCCCAGGCTGCATTCCTTTAGCAAATAGTAATTGACCATTTCTGAGTAGTGTTTATAGCTCTGGGACATCTGGTATCACCCTGTGCCTGCGCTTTCGAGGCCTGTGATATCATCTTGTACATTTGAGGATGCCTGTTATAAACCATTATTTGACTTTACAGCTTTAAAGTTGCCTAGATAATGCTTTATTGGTACAAGATAGTCAAAGACACAACGCAGTATTAGGGACATTAATAGTTGTCTCCACAAAAATGATGATTGATTAGAAGATATATGTGTATATCCAAGATACACCATACTTTTCTAGCTACCTGTTATTAACACCTATTAGTTTTGGCGTACCACTCTGAATTTATCAAAATTGCTTCCCAATACTATGTACAGCTAGGTTTTTAGTACGTAGCTGTTTCCTGCATCTACCTTACTGTCGTGGTTTAGCCCCAGCTGGCAACTAAGCACCACGCAGCCACTCGCTCACTCCCCCTCCCACAGTGGGACGGGGAAGAGAATTGGAAAAAAAACCTCGTGGGTTGAGATAAACACAGTTTAATAGGACAGAAAGAAAGAAGGGAACAACAATGATAATACCAACAAAGGAATGTACAAGAACAAGCGATGCCCAATGCAGCAATTGCTCACCACCCCGTGATCAACAGCCCGTCCCCGAGCAGTGATTTCCGCCCCCCGGCCAACTCCAGTTTATGTACTGGGCATGACGTCGTATGGTAGGGAATATCTCTTTGGCCAGTCTGGGTCAGCTGTCCCGGCTGTGTCCCCTCCCAGCTCCCCGTGCACCCCCAGCCTGCTCGCTGGCAGGCCAGCACAAGAAGCTGGACTGTCCTTGACTGCTCAGCAACAACCCAAAACATCAGCACATTATCAACAGTTTCTCATCCCAAACACAGTCTCACACTAGGTTCTGTGAAGAAAACCAGCTCTATCCTGGCTGAAACCAGGACACTTACCATGTCTAAAATCTCGCATCTCTGCTCCATATCCTTACTGATTATATTGCTGGAACTATGTATATAGTTCTTCCATTTGAGGTGGAAAATTACACAAAAAGGGTGACATCACATAAAAATAGCAAGTAATTACGAATACCTTCAGAATACGTCAGTTGACCAAAAGTTAATTCTATAGACAAGATTGTCTTTCAAAAGATTCACTTCTGCTTTCTTCCAGGACTTATTTACATTTCTGTTCCTATTCTATTATTTTTGTTTAATTAAATCAACTTTGTTACACAGAGATCAAATGTAGATTGGTGAGACTAACTAGCTGCTGTAATTTTTTGTAACAAAATTTTTGAAGTGCTTTCTGTTTCTGGTTCTTTAGCTGTAGGTCTCTGATCAGATAATTGGTGTCCTTCAAAGGCATTAGTGACTGATAGAGGCTGAAGGGAGAGACATAAGGAGAGAAAAAGACCTCCCTAATCTTCAGTTCTGTCGTAAGATCAGTTTGCATAATTTCTCCTATCATTTCTCTCTCCTTGACTTTCTGACTTCCAGCAGTTATACGCAAATAGTGAGAGAGAAAAAAGTACAAGAAAATACAGGAATACAGAATGTAGTTCATTATGATTAAAACTTAATAGAAAATGGAAGGCAATGTTACAAATAAATTGGCAAAACTTTCTTCAAGCATCAAAAAGGATAAGGATATTCTTTAAAAAGTCTACTTCATACTTTTTTCTGAAAAGTATTTTTGAGGATTTCATGGATTAAAACAAATATTCAATAAAAAGCATATTATGCATATGTATGATACCAATGTATATACAAAAATTTTTTTCTCTTCAGCATGACTTTTCAATTTGAATGTTAATCACCTCAGTATGCAAGATTTAAAACAGTCAAAATATGTGTGAAGGATTGCAAATCTACCAAAAGGAAATGCATTCACTCAGTTGAGGGTTTTTTTTCTGTTTTGCATGCATGAAAGACATTTTGACTTTTCATTCCAATTTTGTATTTTGAAATTTTTATGAAACAGAAAAACAGCCTCTCACCTGTCACCTAGAAGCTTACAGCTGGAAGGATAAACAGCAGTTGCAGAAGAAACTTTGGAAGACATGCTTACTATTTCCTGAAACAAAATAAAATGGTCAGAAGAGCCCCAAGAAAACAAATAACAGAAGAATGAGTAAAAGTACCAAGTGATGGGAGTGGAATTTCCCTTCGTTTACTAGTAATGTTATCACAGCTGGATGAGTCCAATTGAAAGGAATCACTTTCAATGTTAACTTTCATTTCCGATTATAACCATGTTTGCTGGACTGAGCACATCTATTACTTCTAATGTAATCATTAAGAAGTGTCTTCATCCCTCCACACTAAACAATATTCACTTAACCATGAGAAGGTACTTCCTGTTATTTGAATGGATCATATACTTTTCAGCTATTTGCAAATGCAACAAAATTGCAATGCCTTTCCCCAAATATGAAACTTAAACCATGTAACAAGGGCACTATGACATTTATGGGACGTATCCTTTCTATTAAAGAAAGGAAAACTTCAGAACTCATGTCTCTCACTTTGAACCATCATACAAAAGAGCCGATCATTTTGACTTAAACTCATCAAGACATGAGACAGGTAATTTTGCTTTTCAATATTTCTTTTCATTTCTGTGGGAATATATAATGACTCCAGGTGAGATCACTGGATGTTTTCCTTGTTACCAAAAAGTTTATATGAGTTTTTATTTCATTCCTCATTTCAAGTCAAGCAGATTTTCTTCTAGAGTTTATAGTCAGCTGTACTATATTAGTACACAATTTAATGATCTTGAAATTCCATCAACTTGTACTTCCTGAAGGACCCCATCAACATTTATAACACTGATGTTATGGATTACATTTATGTTATGAAATAACATTTCATCAGCTGAAATGAAAACATCTCAAGTTAATCTGTGGAAAGTTCACATCTTTTTTCTTTATCAATTTTCTTAAATAAAATATCTCCTCAGTACTTTTAAAAATGACTGCTGATTTGTATGCCCAACCTAAGACACCCAGCAGTGGTCACATCTTCAAGCAAGGCTAATCATTCCGGTTAGTGTGAAAGTAACCAGAATCAGAGAATCAGAGCACCACTCCCATCTCTAGAACTGACTGTTAAAAATGTTGAAATGTTTTCTGAAAGAAGTAAAGATTCATATTTAAGTAAAATTTCTGATTAAACTATTTTATGAAACTAAAAGAAAAGAAATTCTTACTCTTTTTTCTTTTTCCTTTTTCTTTTCAAAACTTTTGATCACATCAAATTTAAAACTAAGACCAATAAAAATATTATCAGCAATACTGTTAATAATGCTTTCTTTTAATGCAGCTATTTAGTAAATCACACACAAAGCTTCAGATGTTTTTTTCTCTTCCAAAACCTGTCAGTTCTGGAAATCAGCAGCATGTGATGCAGATTCATCCTGTTAGCCTGCGTTCAAAGAAGAACACTTTGTGTGCACAATTCTCATATAAGGTCACCAGAGATCCACTGTGGTTTTCAATATTCCTACATGCCTTTGTTCCCTGGCTACATATCTTCTAGTAAATTATGAAGTGACAGAAAATGCACTGGAACTTTATTCTCTGTATTTCCAAATAGATAGTCCCTGGTGCAGTGTTGGCCTTGACCAACAGACACTGTACCGTTTCCTGGGCACAGCTGAATAACTAGTATGGCCCAGAGATTATTTCTAATAGTTGGATGCAGTTTCTGGTCTCTGGGGTAAGAGAAAATAATCACATGAATGGAGGCGGGTTTGTGCCATTTGCCTCAATATGAAGGAGTGGTCTCAGATACTTTCAATTTACCAGCTTCGTTTCCACCTCTATATTGAATACCTGTCATGAAGTGTTTAGTGGAAATGTTTGGTAAGATTGTAATGACACAAATTTCACCTAAACAAAAACATTTTGTGGGATTTTGTTGAAAGCAGCATGAGTAAAAGAAATACTGTGAAAATTGTATAGCAAAATTATTCTCTTTTTCATCTAAATTAATTTCATTAAAAGCTTCTGACTGAGGTCACAGTCTATGTTCAATTTTGCAAATTGTTTAAGGCTCTGCATGCAGAGTCTCACTGAAGTTGACAAAGTTCTTGTTACCTTCTCAAAGTTAGTAACAAGTACTTTACTTACGAAGGATCATCATTAATAAAGGTCTAAGAAATCTGCAAACTCTCTCCGTACTGCTTTGCAGGAAGTGGAGTTATCCAATATTCCTACTGGTTAGCATAGCCACTTTCAGGCTCCACAGCACGTTCTCAGTGATGTTATTTTTCATTTGATCAGTAGCAGAACACTTGTGTTCCTGTGTTCACATGTTCCTCTCTTTTCTGCCTTTACTCCTCACCTTTCAAATGTACACATTGTTCACCTAGTGTACATCAAAGTACCAGAAAACCTCAATAGTTTCCTGTCTTGGTGCCTGTTACATCCCTAAGTCCTCAAAGGCTTTGCATTAAGGGTTGTTTTTGTTTGCTTTTTTGGTTGTTTGTTTTGTTGTTTTGGGGGTTTTTTTAAGAGATGAAAGTGAGTTGTGGACATTGTAGTTTTCCTTGTATATCCTTCCTTCATTTATGCAAACAGTTTATTTATATAAAAGGATAGAATCTACTGTCTGAAATACAATTTGCAAAACTACTAGAGAAGTAAATTGAAGTGTTTCAAACACAGAACCAGGATTGCCTGCAGGCTTTTCCCTGGGAAAGAAGCTCCCTAAAAACCTGTGCACCCTTCACACCCTGAGATGTACTGTGGTTGCACAAAAACCTGAGAATGGTCCTGCAAACAGGAGCAAAATTAATCCTGCACACAATGGAACTCAACTCAGTCAGGTGAAAACTTAATGGTTTCATGTTTGTGACTAATAGTTTGTAAAACATTAACAGGGTTTCAGACCTTTTTTTTTTTTAATAAATACACAATAAAGCACAGATTTGTATGTACGTACGTGATTAAAGTAGTTTACAACCTAACAGCACCTAAACTCCACATCCAAATAGCCTGCTTCTATTATCACAGAGGATGATCCAGGTTACTTCCAGACTTGCCTGCTGAGGTGCACTAAGGTTTCTGGTTTACATACCACAGGTAGAAACCCACAAAATGGTTTTCTTTTTTTTTCTGCGTGAATATAGAGCCATAGAAAATTAGTAAGACTGGAGACAATAGTCCCCTTCGTAGGGTTAAGTGCCTGGCACTAGGTAGAATATTTCTTTAGTTGTATGACTTTCAGGCTCTTTTTATTATTGTACTAGTATCCCAGGAGGTAATTCAGCATACCCAGATTGAAAAACTGATTACTCTTTAACTTAGTTGTTCTAAATCTTTGTCTGCAGGAAGTGATATATCTACAGTGAACGACCAGTTTAAGTGTTTGAAGCAAAAGATGCCAACTCACAATTTCTAGTAAAATAAGATCCCAAACAGATTTCTTAAAATCACTTCACCCTAGAATTTTACTGTACAGTATTGTTACTTTATCTGTCATTAGATCCTTACTACTTGTCTGTTAAAGTTGTCATCAGATATTCCATCTAGACTTATTTTTCTTTATGTTTAAAATTACATGTAGGATTTTTCTGCTGCGTATTTCACTCTTTGAGAATTCCTATAGAATGTAAAATATGCTATGAGGAAGAAACAAATACAATGAATTATTGAATGATTAACATCCTGTGAAATATTGTAGTAAAATTACTGTTTTCTGTAATATGCACAATATTAAAATGTAAAATGTTTATGGCTGTCTCTCATTTAATCCAAACTGGTGGACTCAGAGATATTACTATTAATGCAGTAGTAATACTTAAGATACATTAGCATAAACACAAATATCAATCTCCCCAAATCCTCAGCTGGTATAAACCAGATCATGCAATTACCTGAATTCAATACAACCCCATTTCAGTCAACGGAGTTACGTTGATATTCACCAGCACAAGATTTGTCAATTTTTTTCTAAATTATATGTATCTTATTATAAGCAAGAATGATAATGATGCATTCAATTATCATAGAATCACAGAATCATTAAGGTTGTAAAAGACCTTCAAGATCATCAAGTCCAACCGTCAACCCAACACCACCAAGCCCACTAAACCATGTCCCGAAGTTCCACGTCTACATGTTTTCTGAACTCATCCAGTGATGGTGACTCCACTACCTCCCTGGGCAGCCTGTTACAATCCTTGACTACTCTCTCAGGAAAGGAATTTTTCCTAATATTTAGTCGAAACCTTCCCTGGCGCAACTTGAGGCCATTTGTCTCATTCTATCGCTAATTACTTGGGAGAAGAGACCAAGACCCACTTCACTACAGCCTCCTTTCAGGTAATTGTAGAGAGCGATAAGGTCTCCCCTCAGCCTCCTCTCTTCCAGACTGAACAAGCCCAGTGCCCTCAACTGCTCCTCATAAGACTTCTGCTCCAGATCCCTCATCAGCTTCGTTGCCCTTCTCTGGACATGCTCCAGCAACTCAATGTCCTTCTTGTAGTGAAGGGCCCAAAGCTGAACACAGCATTCAAGGTGCGGCCTCACCAGCACCAAGTACAGGGTGACAATCTCTTCCCTACTCCTGCTGGTCACAGGTCAAAGTCAAAGGCTTTACTAAAGTTTAGGTAGGCAACATCCACAGCCTTTCACTCACCCACTAAGCAGGTCATCTTGTCACAGAAGGAGATCAGGTTAGTCAAGCAGGACTCGCCTTTCATAAACCCGTGGTGACTGTGCCTGATCACCTGGTTGTCCTGTACATGCTGTGTGATGGAACTCAAGATGTTCTGCTCCATAATGTTCCCCGGTACCAAGGTCAGGCTGACAAGCCTGTAGTTCCCTGGATCCTCCTTATGGCCCTTCTTGTTGATGGATGTCACATTTGCTAACTTTCAGTCAACTAGGACCTCCCCAGTTAGCCAGGACTGTGGATAAATGATTGTTGAGAGTGGCTTGGTGAGCCACAACCGTGAAAAAGAAAACTTACTGAGGACTTTGGGGCAGACATTTACTTGGTATTGATTATTAAAATGAGTTAGGCAATGAGAATTGCATATTATTTTCTTCTGAAACAATATTTTGATATACCATACTGTTATCATTTTATTTAAATATACTGCAATATCAGGGAACCTTTCCAAGCTTTGATATGATTAACACCAATGTTGATTTTATAATGAGAAAAAACTCTAAAATTAAGGGACAGAATTTTGGTTATAAGCCTTCTTTGTCAAATGTAATTCTTTCATTTACAATATTTCTGCTTTTCCAAGTAACCCATGACAGACTTTATACTTTTCCTAAGATTCAAGAAGACTGGCTCACTATGACAACAAAGAAGCGTGTCTTCTCTAGTAATCAGGGTATTCGAACCTATTGTTCACCTGTATGATGAGACATCCTCAAAATTCACTTTATTTTCTTTCATTAGGTGATGAACCTTAAGACAGAAAAAAAGACAGTGAGAGAAAAAGAGAGAGAGAGACTGGCAATATACTGATATACATGTCCTGATTAATCCTAGGAGATGGATGCAGTTCTTACAATTCTGGGGATAAATTCCTCTATATTAATAAGAGTTTAAATTATCCATTTGGTAATTTTAGATTGGCTTTCTGCGTGGGAGGAAGCTGAGAGATTGGAATTTTTTATTAAATTCGTTATTAACTTAGAAGTAGCAAAGCAGTTGTGTGGACAACTTGCAGAAAGTAAATTGCAGTACTAGAGGCGTAAGTGAAGCTCTGAAATGTAGCATGTTGGCACTTGCTTGTTCAAAAGTGAGACAGGAACTCTGGGACAGGTATATTAAAAAAAAATGGCACTACAAGCTTTTTCCTGATATTTAGTATCTAATTTTGGAGTTAAATCTTTTCAATCTTAAGGAAAAGCTTTTTACACATAAATAATCTTCCTATTCTATCTGCATATATATATATGATGCATATAACAAATAACTAAGTAGACTAGACATATTCAGCCTGTAAAAGAGAAGTTTGAGGGTTCTGATGGCTCTGGTCTTTAAAATCAGAATAGCCTCAGACAGTAGAAATAGGGAGCAATCATTCATTATCTGATGACACTGAACATCTAGCATGAATGGTGTAGGAACCAAATGAAATAAAAAGGTTTCAGATTTAAAACAAATTTAAAAAAAGCAAACCAATAAAAGTATTTCCACAAGACAGGAATACTCCTAAGTTTGAATGACTAAAAAAATCAATTGGACAAATGGATAGAAGAAAAAGCCATCACTGTTGTTAAGGAAGTTTGAGCAGCACAGTATTAACATCTAGTGAGCTTCCCTATGTGTCTAACCTATTCTGCTCTTTTCTAAGATATATATTGAGCTACTGGCTGTTAATAGAGACAAACTGCTGAGCTGCACGGATTTTCGGTCAAATTAAAGATAGTTGGTTTTATATTCTTTTAAAAATAATGCATAAGAGGTTACAATGAGGTCTGTAGCACAGTTTAAATGTTATTGAGTATCAGCTTCTACAAATGTTTGATAACATCTGAGTTTTTTATTTAAGAGAGGGAAAATAACCTGCCACATAACAGAAATAAATACCAAAATCTGAGAAATCCTTACAGGGAAGGGAAGACTAAAGCAAAAGGTAGCTCCACATCTGTGAAATTGGTAATGTCATTCTTTTATTGGTGAGATAAAGAAAGAAACAGAAATATTCTGAGAGCATTTTGTTGTAAATTTAATATACATTTCTGAAAGTTTATTTTTATGTAACTGACAATTTTTTTTAATTTTCTTTGAGTAGTTACTTGGAATGGTTTTGGACATGTTATGCAATTATGATATATGTTTCTCTACCTCATTTTTCTACAATACAAACAGTAGCAGGAAACAGTTGAACATAACAGTAACATTAATTTAAGATTATTTTTTAAAAAAACTTGACCTTTAATAAAAATATCAAAATTAAATTTAAAATAGAAAACATCATGTTGGGGTGGAGTAAGTGAAAAACTTGAAACAAAGATGTGAAAAACAATGGGCATAGTTACTTTTTGAAAGAACTGTTTGAAAATGTGGAAAAACAGAAAAAATATTACAGAAAAAATTCTAAACACTGGCAATGAATCGTACTATTTATTAATTTTAATTGGGGTTTTTTTCTGTTTTTTTCTCCCCTACCCCTATGCAAATATTTCCTGTGGCTTTTCTTTCTGATAAAACTCAGAAATTTGAAAGGCAACCCATACTTACAGAACACAAGACACTGAACAAGATGTCTAACAGTATTGAGTTCTAGCACAGAAGAAAATGGTTCTAGCACAGAAGAATGAGATTCCTGAGAGAAACCAGACAAAGAAAAGGAAAAGTTGAGAGAAGTAAGAATGCTCTTCCACTCCTGAAACAAGAATATTTTTCTGAGATGCTGACTGCAACTTTATATCTCAGCTATTAAAAAGAAAAATTGCAAAACACCCAAAATAAATACTGCTATCAAGAAGGAGATAAAATAATTGCATTCAATTGGCCAGAAATGTCTAAATATCTAACATAGGTGCCTCACCTGAACTATCCTACATTAGCTTAAACAAAACAAAACAAAACAATGAAATGTCTGAGTCAACAGTTAAGTCAAAGATTGACAAGACAACATGATATGCATTGAATATCATCAAACTAGTTTAAGTCATGTTTTTTTGTCCAAGATAAAGACCTTTGCTGGGTAAAAAAACTGGCTGGATGGCCGAGCACAGAGAGTTGTGGTGAACGGAGTTAAAACCAGTTGGCAACCAGTCACAAGCGGTGTTCCCCAGGGCTTGGTTCTCGGGCCGGTCTTGTTCAATACCTTTAACAATGATCTGGACGAGGGGATTGAGTGCTCCCTCAGTAACTTTTCAGATGACACCGAGTTGGGTGGAAGTGTTGATCTGCTGGAGGGTAGTAAGGCTCTGCAGAGGGATCTGGACAGGCTGGATCAAGGGGCCAAGGCCAACTGTATGAGGTTTAATAAGGCCAAGTGTCAGGCTTTGCATTTGGGTCCCAACAACCCTGTGCAACAGGCTTGGGGAAGAGGGGCCAGAAAACTGCACGGCGGAAAAGGACATGGGGCTGCTGGTCAACAGCCAGCTGAACATGAGCCAGCAGTGTGCCCAGGTGGCCAAGATAGCCAACAGCATCCTGGCCTGTATCAGGAATAGTGTGGCCAGCAGGAGTAGGGAAGAGATTGTCGTCCTGTACTTGGCGCTGGTGAGGCCACACCTTGAATCCTGTGTTCAGTTTTGGGCCCCTCACTACAAGAAGGACATTGAGGTGCTGGAGTGTGTCCAGAGAAGGGCAGCGAAGCTGGTGAGGGGTCTGGAGCACAAGTCTTATGAGGAGCAGCTGAGGGATCTAGGGTTGTTCAGTCTGGAGAAGAGGAGGCTGAGGGGAGACCTTATTGGTCACTACAACTACCTGAAAGGAGGCTGTAGTGAGGTGGGTCTTGGTCTCTTCTCCCAAGTAACTAGTGATAGGATGAGAGGAAATGGCCTCAAGTAGCACTAGGAGAGGTTTAGGCTGGATATTAGGAAAAGCTTCTTCATCAAAAAGGTTGCCAAGCATTGTAACAGGCTGCCCAGGGAAGTGGTTGAGTCACCCTCCCTGGAGGTATCTAAATGACGTGGTGCTTAGGTTTATTGGTGGACTTGGCAGCGCTAGGTTAACAGTTGGACTTGATGATCTCAGAGGTCTTTTCCAACCTTAATGATTCGATGATTCTATGATCCCTTGATTCCCTGATAATAAAAAGAAAGCCTGAATAGTCCTGGCAACAAAACCACTGACAGTGCTTAACTGATTGCAATGTCATCAAATGATTACCACTTAGTTAGCTATAACAATAAAATAAGCAGAAACACATAGAATAATATATATAAACTATAAAACTTTGTATCTTTTCTACTGGATATGTGTAAAGACTCTGTGCTCCTCCATGTAAAGGCCTGGCACTCCGATATTTCTAACTGTAAGGGTTTTTAAAAATTTTTACTTTCATTTTGAATATGTGATAAATACAGCAGCAGTCTAGAGAGTGTCACTTTAGCTTGTTCTGCAGAGTAACTGTTCATATCATGGCAACAACTATCTTCGAAAGAGAGTGAAGACCTCCACTGCCTGGGGAATTGTGGGGAGCTCCAGGGCTTTGTTGCTACTTCAAGACCAGTTATATTACAGACACAACGATAAAAATGCAGAACACCCAAAAGTGAAAACTGGCCCTGCCATATCCTTCACAGAAAGAAATATATGCAACACATATATCAACTACAGCAAAATATCAAGTACATATTGAGTATATCAAGACTCCTTTGCCTATGGCTTATGTTCTACCTGAGTAATGCCTTATTCATTGAGTGGTGTTAGTGATACCACTAGGATGATCCGCAATTTAAATTACTGTCCATTCTGAATAAGAGTGACAGAATCTGGCTCAAACAGGATAAAATGAAGAATGAGATTAAAAGGAATGTGAATCACTTCAAATTACAACACTAGAATTAAACCCAGAACTAGCTCTTATAAAACTATTTATAAGCTTCAGATGTTCTCATGCTGAGGACATAAACAATCCTTGTTTGCTGATACTTGAATGTCTGTGATAGAGAACTGTGACCACAAAATCTTTCCATATAAAACTGCAATCTCTAATTGCTCTCTGATCTACGGATAGCCTGTTCATTTCCTTTATTAATGTATTTTGGCTGGAGTCCCCAACAGACAACAGGCTTATTTAATAATACTCTGGAAAGAACTTTGTAACATTTGTATCTGCTATAAGACTGAATTTGACCATTAACCGACCATTAATGACTAGTGTTCAGGAAAAAAAAAAATATGGAGTCTTATGTTTAAAATACAGGTTGCAGTGTACACTCAGTTCTGCAGCAAGCTGTCTTGATTGCCCAGCATTTCAGAAGGTAATTTTATATTTCTGCTTTCAGAAACATCCTGCCAGAATGGTGGTGTATTGTCTGTTTTCTAAGGCTTTGAGGAGACCCTGTCTACTGGTACAGATAGCCTTCTGCAGTTTCTTTCAACTCGTGTCTGGCTGGTTTGTTTACTTGTGGAGAATGCAGTGACAGATCCCTTTGATTAGGAATGTACAGCTGTAAAAGAGATCCTGGAAAACTAAGGTTCAGATTATCAGAAGATTAACTCTGGGAACACAGCCTAAGATCTGTAGTTCATTATATATGTTAGCTGAGGTGTTATGGATCATGTTCCTGTTGTCTGTCCTGTATATACTTTAAGGATGGAATTTATCTCACCTTTATTGTGTAAAACTAGGCATTTATTTAAAGCTAGATGTTTAGCTACCTGAAAACTAGCTTACATATGATACCTAACTTTCAAAGAAATAAAGTATAAAAGTTATAGCTCCTATGTGCCCTTGTTGAAATATGTGGGGTTTTCCCCTCAAGACATAGTGAAACAAGTTTATTTCTATGTGCCATCACATTCACAATTACATCTGGAGTGGCCGACATATAAAGGTATATAGTATCCCCGATAAATGTCAAGTACTTTCAAATGTAACATACACTATGGTATTAAAAAGAAAATAAATGTAATTATTCGCAAACATACTAGTTAACTGTTAGAATCAAATAATAATGGAATTAATAGCAAAAATTATACAAGTTTTTCTCATTTCATTTAATCTGTTTAGAAACATAGTCTCATTCATAGTTATTCTTTAATTTCACTTTTAAAGATCTTTCCCCATAATAAAATTCCATATGTTAAATAAAAGCTTTTTTCCCCTATATACAAGTTCCAGAGTACACCCTTTAGCAATGATTTCATAGCTAATTTAGTTTAGCTTCCATCTTCAGTTCTCAGTTGTTGATTAGAATCAATAAGTCCATCTCCTTTTATTACCTTGGATCAAATCATTGTGCAGTCTTCATTATTATTCTTCCAAGGTACATTTCCTGTGGATGTTCCTCTTCCTGAAACATTTGTAATTTTAAAATGATGATACTGAAATTAAGACACACTTTCACACAGATCTCACTTTAGTTACATTTGTGACATAACTTGGATTGATATTCTCATACATTGTTTGCCATTACTTATTTTTGAGCCCGGATTCTCACAGATGTCAATGTCACAAAGAACATTGACTTTAATAGAATAGTATATTTTTCCTTATAAATATAGAATTAAAAAAATAAAATGAGACATATTTATTTGGTCCATTTATGTAGTTGTTCCTGTTTCTCCATTGTCAACTTCTTTTGAAGTATGAGGTAAGATAATTTTATTGCTGAAAAGTCCCTGACAGAACTTAATTAAGCAATGAGGCCTGGCAGTCCGATCCTGTATTGATGATTTCTAGTTGTGATGTAAATCACAACAATGTTATATAGTTATTGGCTGAAAATAAATTTCCAGATCAGAAAACCTACCACTGTAGTGGAATAAAAAAGTTTTGCTGCTAGTTCAGAAACTGTAGATAGCCAAAGGAAAACGTGGTATTATAATGCAGACAGATAAAATGACACTTCAGTGCAAGCAAGTGTGAATTTCACTTTGAAAGTATCTGTGAAATTTTACTACTTTCTTTGACATAAGAAAAATTCAGATTCACTCCTCTAATATTATGCAATGCTTCACAAAAAAAGATGAGTCAAAATTAAACATATTTTTAATTATTATGCCAATTTGTTGCACTAAGAAGATAAAATTGTTGTAAAAAACTGCAAATATTGCCTGTTACCTTGAACAAGTTCATTTTCAGTCTATGCAAGAAACAGAGTATAACCTCAGTCAAACTTTACAAAGCTATATGTGGACAATTATTAGGCATCCCAGGTATCTTTGACAGGATTCTAAAGTCACTGCAGTGGTTTTGGCTTGGATAAAGTTAATTTTCTTCATAGCAGCCGGTATGATACTATGTTTTGGATTTGTGAATAAAACAGTGTTGTTAACACACCCATGTTTTAGTTATTGCTGAGCAGTGCTTACACAGCATCAAGGCTTGTTTTTTTCTGCTTCTCACACTGTCCTGCAAGTCAGTAGTCTGGGGGTGGAAGGGGAACACCCTTCCAAGTTGGAAGGGGATACAGCTGGGACAGCTGACCCCAACTGACCAAAGGGATATCCCACACCATATGATGTTGTGCTCAGCAATAAAAATTGAGAACAAGAAGAAAACTGATGGGGACATTCAGAATTACGGCGTTTCTCTTCCCAAGTAGGCTTTACACATGATGGAGCCCTGCTTTTCTGGAGGTGGGTAAACAACTGCCTGCTGATGGGAAGAAGTGAATGAAGTCCTTATTGTGTTTTGTTTGTGCACACAGCTTTTGCTTTACCTATTAATCTGTCTTCATCTCAACACATTTTTTTTGCACTTTTGCCATTCCAGTTCTCTTCCCCATCCCATTGGTGGAAAGTGAGTGAGTGGCTGTGTGGGGCTTAGCTGCCTACAAGGGTTAAACCACAACTGTCAGTCAGTAATCTTATGGTCAGTAAGTAATAACAAGAGGGGTAAGTGATTTGGAATGCAGAAGAACTATGCAGGCATATAACTCCCACCCCCTTAAAAAAAGAAAGGGACATGTTTGGGATTGAGTCTTCTTCTTTTTCTTTCTCTTCCTTCTTTTAACACTGTTGACTTTGATTTAATATGTTTATGCTTCCCTTAAAATTAATGGAAGTATGAAAGACAGGAATTTGAAATGCAAACATTACAAAATCAAGCATTTATGAATAAAAATATGATATTTTAATGAAGTCTTAAAAAGTGCAGGGCTGCTGAACATGAGTTTCTTTGGTACTTTCAAATTTATATACTTTCTTCTACTTCTACCCATTGGAATGTCATTAAGAAAAGTGGTCTAGGTTTTTTTTTTCTTTTGTACAAATGCTTGTCAAATAACATATAGCATTAAGATTTTGTTTCTTTTTAGGTGTTGTTATTGTAGTAGCATTATGATCTATGACTGATCTCCAGTCTCCTTTAAAGAGATCTGCTTAGGATGAAATACTACCTAATTATTAATTATGATAAAAGACCCTTGATTTTCCATGTACTGATATACTTACTGAAAGATCATTAGACTTGATCTTGAGCAAACTGGGAGAAGGTGTAAATCTTCATAACACTGTAGAATTTAATAATCACATTTTCAACATTCTCTCTTAATGGCTTAATGAGCTCACCGCTACCAAAAATAAAAATAATCTGGTTTATGGTGGGAACTGCTACAATTTACTTAAACCATCTAAAATTTAGACAATTCAGCTACGATTCATATCAACTGAAGTTAGTCTTCTGCAACACAAAACTGACAACTAAAACATTGCAATTGATTATATTTAATGCAATGATACAATGAATCCTTTCACCAGCTGTCTAAATCAGGATATGACCACCTGCATCCTCAAAGATCCTGTGCCTTTTCAGCAGCAGTAAAGGGACTATAAGTTGAATTGCTCAGATGTACCTGGCTGTTTGGTCAAATTTACTCCATGCATACTCTGAGATATATTTTCAGGCTCCTTGAATAGCCAACAGTGAGAGAGAGAGAGATATGTTCAGGATACAATTTCTCCCATTTCCTTTGGATTCCTAATATGAGAAGGCGGCCCTATCTTTCCATATTGACTGTAAAATTAACTAAACTGTTACCTTAGATCTAGATGGATCAAAATACAAAATGCAAATTTTACTCTAAGCTCAATACAGTTGCTTAAAAATAAGACTCTACTGCCATTTGAGAGGCTGACGACATGTGAGAAGTCCACAAAGAGGCTGACCGATGCCACACAGGATGGACAAAGATATGTTTTTCTGGACTACATAGGATAACCCCAAGCCCCTGCGTTTAGGCAATGAAATCAAGCCCTAAGCATTGAATTTAGAAACCCCCAAACCAACATAGAAAAAAGAACACTTAATAAAAATAAAGTATGTTAAATGTAAGGAATTTAACAAAATGCTTACTACAAATACTCAACAGACTGAAAGCACTAGGAGATTAATACTCAGTTCCTTACAAAAAATCCTCATTCAGTCATGTATATTTAAGGCAATCATGTCATATGAAAGGAATGTGTAAAAATAATGGGTGAGTATTTTATGATTCTATGCTTCCTGTCAGAACTTGTTTTAGTACTACAACGGGAGGCATATCTTTGGAAACATCACCTGAATCAAAAAAAAAAACCTAAATAGAGTGGTGGAGACACAAGCCCCGAGTCCTCCAAACTCTGAATACATGTACAGATTCCTGATGTTCTGGAATGGACACATACGTCTAAATATTTTGCTCATCCAATATGGTAGCTATGAGACAATCAAATGTGCTGCAAATGTGAGAAAATATTTTAAAAAGCTAGGGTTGTGACATACTATCTAGTTATTGTTCTTTTTATTATTTGGGCTGACTCAAAAGTACAAATGTTACTTTTCATTTTGATTACAACACCTTTTGAAAATAGCTATTAAATTCCATTTAAAACCTCTTGTGTATTTTTAAAATGACCTTTATGATTAGCTATGATGTTTCTAGTATTTTTTACACATAGTGGTATATATTTTGTACTGAGTCACATCTAATACAGTTTCTGTAAAGTCAGTAAATTTATGTGGACTAGAAATCACTGCGGAATTTAGCTTAATATCTATGTAGAAGTCAACTGTGGTAATACAGGGAAACCAAATAAAAATCATGGCAGGAAAGTCATTATAGTCTGCAATTAACATAACAGATTTTACAATGTGTGCTAGAAATGAAGAGGTTTTGCCTTCTACATAGTTTTATAATAACAATTATAAAATGAAATAGTAATAATGGTATGAATATAATGAGATAGGTCATGGTTATAGGTCTAGCTGCATCTCCTTTCTCTTTATAGGTGCTGAATTCATCCCTCAGGTGTTTGGCTTCTTGTGCTTAATGGTTTTAATGTAACATTTGATTCTTCTACACGGCTATACTGTGTAACTATAACTATACCAATGTTTATTAACTTGCAATCCCAAGAGCATTTGGGCCATTTATTGGACAATAACCTCCTTAAGCCTAATTCATTCATTAGAGACGAGAAAAAAAAAAAAAGAAAAGAAGCTCTTGTAATATAACTGTGCTAGAAAAAGACAAGACTGTACAGAGCTGCCTCATCTGCTCAGCAGTGTCAGAGGCAGTTGTGCATACTCCTGTTAACAAATATTTAGGCATGTGGCAAAGACTCCCAGTGGAGATTTAGGCAGCTTAGAGGCTTGGACATTCACAGGTTGAAGGTAGGTCTTTGGAGAATTTCATTACCATCTTAAAGGCAATTTGAGCAGAGAATTTTATGCAGCGCTTGTAAATCTATCCTAAACAACATGCATGCATAGCTATACTACTTAACAGCCTAGTATTTTATAACGATGAGTTAGGAAGGCCTAGTTCTTTTAAGTACTTCACACTATTAAATCACTTCTTGAATTCAGCTCTTCTCTAGCACCCACAGGACATGAGCATACATAATGCCTATAATATTCTTTCTCATCACATTGTTCACAAAATGTACTGTCTTTCTGGCTAAACGAGTTTGTATACATCTATTCAGAAATTGTTTCAAGGTGAAAATTGTAATTCTTAGACCAAAAGGTTTGATCCTGAGTTTACTTAAGTCAAAAGAATGGTTTTGGACGCTCCCAAAGGTTTTAGATGAGACTGAGACCTGAGTGTTTAACATGAATATTTCCAATAACCATGTGGTGACTAAAAATAAGAGAGCACAGAGAAGCACATGAAGATATGTTGACAGGGCCTTTGCATTGCAAGTGAACAAGGAGTACACTGTTGATTGCTATGAAGCAAACTAGCTCATGAAGAAACATTCTTACTTCCAAAAAAATGTTTTGCAGATTTCAGCAACTTGAACCTTCAGGTCCCCCCTCTGTTACTGACATAATTGGATCTTCTGTTTTCTAACAGTTTCTTCCTTTATCCTGCATTGAAGCAAGGGAGCTCTTGTTTAATTATATTCTTTAATGCTTGCTGAGAGCTGAAGGGTAGGAGCAAATAAGCTAAAATCCACCAGATCAAAGTATTTTTATGAAGTACAACACTTTGTTCAGCAGCAAAAGGCGTATCAAACATTGACCTCTTTGCAAAGGCGTTTAGCCTTGTGGTTGGCCTTCTACCAGTTATTTCTAATCTCTTACCCTGTTTACCACAATTAATTTCTCTTCTCTTCTACTGGAGAACAGTGCACAGCAGCTTCAGATTATAACCTATACAGTTCACTTAGTGCAGTAGTCCCAACTGCTGCAGAAACTCATAATAAGGGAGGCTAATACTTTAAAAATCTATAGAAGTAACTTATTTTCTGTTTTCTTGCTTCTTGCTTTCATTGAAGAGCTATTTATTTGCTATTAAAATGTCTAAGACTGAAGCAGAATTTCCTCTACTGTAGTAATCATATTTCTAGTGTCAGTAAATACGTTGTTCAGAATTAATCTAATCTGAAAATGGAGCCACTTGTCAAGTAAATATTTTACTGTACCTGACTACATTCATTTCGTGTTCAGCCAGTTGTACAACACCCTTCTCTCCTGTTTTTTTGCTAGTATTTCATATTAGTTCATTCACTTTCCATAGATAGTAAATATCTATGGATATTTACTATCCTGAAAAAATAGTACATTATGGAAAACTGTGACTACTGGTGTGTTTTCCTTTAACCATTCAACCATTCAGGTCATGTATATTATCCCAAAGAAATGCTAAAATGTAGATAGCACTAAGAGTTCGGCAAGAATATGTATCCCAGAAAATATTCATGAACCATAGAACTATTATATTTTATTCAATACTTACATTGGGACTTTCCTCCCTTAGCTCCTCATCTCCAATTTTGTATCTTTAAATTAAATCTATTTAATTCTTAATGCTTTTTCTGTGTTCTTTGTGGTTCCATTTTGAGAATTAATGTAATGTATGTTTTAATTTTAAGACAAATAAAAACTAAAGTATACATACCAAAATATTTCCCTCAATTTTTATGATTTCTCCACAGTCTTTCCTTTCCCCTTATCTTTGTCTGCCTCTCTTTTTTGCCTGTCTTATCTGTCTTTTCTCATGCTCTTTTATTCCTTTAGGCTTATACTTCTATCACTACAAATCACTGCTATGTACTAATTTGGCTCCATTTGATATCAATATACAAGACTGAGGCCCTATCAAGCAAAGTTTTCTCTGCCTATTTCACCTCTTTTGGGATGTTCCAAAAAGCCATGATGGGCTTTTTGAGATGTAGCCATAGTAGACTTCACATTTCCTTCTGGCCTTCTAACCAGTTTTCCTGTCTGTGACAGCAAGAGCATGATAATTTGACCCTTTACCTTTATAAGCCATTTCTACTGAAAAAGCAACCTTAACATTTCTTACAATAAAATTAAGCAGAGATATGTATCTCAGGAACACTGCTAAATGTAGATTTTCAACTAACTTTTCTCCCACCCCATTTTTTAAAAGTTTACTTCAGAATTGTAGGTCTGGAGGACAAAATTAAAGTGAACTGAATGCAAGTCCTTTCTAAGCACATACACAGTGATATTTTCAAATGATCTCCATTAATTTACTGCACTGACAGTAAACGGATCCGAGTTGCACAAGTTAGTGCCATTATTGGAATTTATAATTTGAAGAGGATAAGGAATAAATGAGCATGGAGAATGAATTTGCTTTGTATTTCTTCAGGTTATAACTAATGCCCTATGAAAGTAGTTGCATGGTAGGAATTTTCTAGCCTGTGTGGCTTTTATCTATATTGTAACTGTTTTGTAAATGACCGATATCAACTAAGAGACTCCCAGGGCACCGAGATCCAGATTTTGGTAGTTTTCTTGGCAGTTCCCTGCTTAGCCCCAATGAGAAGACAGATGCCTACCTGCCTTTCATACTCTGGATGATGTTCATGTGGAGTTTTGGCCAGTGCTGTGGTTTTTCCTTTCTTTTACAGAATTTTTTCACTTCCATCATTAGCCATTGCTGTTTTACAAAACTTCCAGGAGGAGCACCAAGTAATAAAAGGGAAAGTGATACTTTCAAGTGAGCATCTCAACAGCAAACAACAACATGGAGGACTCAATTTTTAAAAGTGGTCTTTTTGTCAAAATGATACAATTTTAAACCTGGTATCCATGATACACTGTTTAACATAGACATGAATTTGAGGGCCCAGACAAAAAACTGGCTTACTACTTTAGAAGCTCTAGTTTAAAAGATGGATAGAAGTGCTTGCACAGCTACATAATTTTAAAATGGTGTTCTATGTGGTTTTTCTTTGAGGAGACAGCATTTTGTACTAGCTGCTAGCTATAAGAACTTTCCATATTAATTTAGTAGTTGTCTTCAATATAATGATAAAAATATGTAAGTTTGATTCCTTTTGATACTGAATTTGATGTTATTTTTATTTTGCAAATCAATCTATCATTCTATCAATTGCATGCCATAGAATACAAGGTATTACAATATACATGTAGGCCTTAAAAAAGTAAGCTGTAAGTTATGTTAGAAATAACAAACTTTAAATTTTTCTTGTAAATTAATCATAATGCACAACCAATATCTACAAAGGAGAAAGCTAGTCTTACCCTACTAAATTAAAATATAAAAGTTAAAAAGAAAAAAAATCTAAATTATATTTTTTAAAAGCGAAACGAAATTAAAAGGCAAGATAAAACAAGACCTAAGATCATGTGTTATCTGAAGAAGTTTACATCTCCTTAACTCCAGCTTTTAATCTCTGACATAAACATATTGGTGAGTAAAAGGGGCTTCAAATTTAGTGGAAAGGCAACACTGGGTGCTGTTGTCAGGAACCACAACACATATGGAAAATGACCACCAAGATCCTGACTCCTTTTCATCTATCACTTTCAGAATGTTAAAGGGCCATTCTCTTGCACTTCAGAACTCTTCTATATCACTAAAACTGAGTAGATAACCATTTATGTAAATAAGAGTGTGTTCTGGGAAACAGAAAGGGTTATGATGCAAATTGTGTCTTAGATTTGAAAGTGTGGGAAATTTAAATTAAAACCGGATACAAAGTAGCCAAATCTTTCAATAACTTCTGTGTTTCTGGGTGCTGACATAATTTCAGGAAAGCTACAAAATAACCCCTGAAATTAAGCATTTTTAATAACACTTTTAGTCCCTCTTCTGGTTTAAGACAGATGGTATATGAGCAGCTCTAACCTAGCTGCACACGATTAAGAATATTATGTAAGCTCTTCCTTACAAACCTGTGAATGCTGTTTAGTGATGTCTAACATAGCAATATAGCAAGAAAGGGATGACAGTAAAAGTAATTCATGAACAGTCTCAAAACTAAATGAATATTCCAGTTGTTTCCACCATATTGGTGGAAATACTAAGAGTGAGAACAAAGATTATGTAGTTAGTGGGGAAGAAGGTAATTGAAACATCACAAAGAAAGCTCGTGGTAAAAAAAAAAAAAATAATCTAAGGTAGCAAAAAACCCCATAAAAGATCTCAAAGGAACTCGTATTCTCTATCACAGTATGCTGGAACATGCTGTGTATGAAATTGCCAATTTATCATTAGGAAGCCAGTGAAGGTGGTATCATATAACTGAGATGGGAAAATACAATGTCTGCTTTTAAGAGGAAAGAAAAGAGCAATCTGAGTAAGTGTAGACTCATTGTCATATGAATCAATGGTACTGAAAGTTCTGGACAAACCTTTAAAAGAAAATATAATCAAAGAAATGGAAGAATGTGGAAAATGGGATGAAATAAAACATACATTTAACAAAAGTAGTTCATGCCTGATTAATTTGATATCTTTTTTGATATGTGAATTTTTAGACATGGGAAATGAATCTGTCTGGACTCAAGCTATATGAATAATTGATTTTTTAGTTCCACCACTCATCTGAAAAAAAAAAAAATTAAGAACTGGAAGAAAAATAATAACAACAATAATGATTACAATAAATTGGTTAGAGGAAGGTGAAAAGGTAGCTATTTTTTGCATATATACCTGCATTTTTGCATGCATCCTTTCTGTGTGTATATGCATTCATATCATAAAAAGAGAGATTTAAAGTCATAATAGTAAATAATAAGTGAAGAAGGCAGATATGTTCTGTCAAGTCTAAATAGGAATTAATAACAGCAAGATCATATAAGGTCTTATCTAAATACTTTTTTTTTTTCTCATTTTAACAATTTTAGGAAAGAAGGATTTCAAAGAGGGCTTTAAATTCAGCCTTGGATATGTTAAGTTGTTACATAGCTGCAGCTATATGGAAAAGTAGTAATCATCAGAAAAGCAAGAGAAATTGTACTATTAATGCTCCAATACTTAAAATCAGGGAAGAATAATACCTGAACAAAACCAGAATCAAACACATAGCTAAAATGGTTTATATTGAAATATTAAAAGTAATTTTTAAGTTGCTAAAACAAAATAAATTTTAAATGTAAAACATGTATAAATTTAAATTAAAATAGTAACTTTATTAAAAATACAAAAGTTTGAAGAAGCCATTGGGACAAAACCTACCAAAAAATGGACAACATAACAATCACATTAATGGGAAGAGTAAATTATTAAGTTAGCAGAAGTATCAGACATTCGGAAACAATTTTTAAAGCATTACATACCTCAGCTAATCCTTCCAGGAGAATACTTTACTTCATCATAAGGCTCTACTTTTATTTAGTTAGAAAGAGAAGATATGTCCTCACAAATTCCATTATAAAGGTGACAGTGGATATTATCTTGAAGACAGAAAGCACAGTCAGATGGGTTGGTTGCTAATTTTACAAGGCGTCTTATTCTCTATAGCAATATGCTCATTTTAAGTGATAGTAAAAAAAAGAATGGTTCCTTATAGTGGAAAAGAACTAAGGGTAAGTCTTGTCCACTGCATATATCATTAAAAAGAATTGTTAAAATTTTCTGCCACAGTTTTGGCAATATACAAAGAGGTTTATTAGTTAGAAAGGTAAACCTAGATCAGTCAGGATTTATCGTGGTTAGACAAATTGCTGCTAATTAAATTGTCTGTGATTTGAGTTACAGTTCTCATGCAGATAATGCCAAATATGTTTCATTATCTCTCAGAATGCAGAAAAATCTTTAGCCAAATAGAATGTAAATATGTTTCTTCTATTAATTTTTTTTTTTTTTTTTTTTTTTTTTTTGGACAAGAACTAAGAACTGGCATTCCTTACACATATGAGAATCCTGGAAGTTCCTATTTAATGAGTGGAGTTTCTTCATTTAGCAAGAAAAAACAGAGGGGTACCCACAATCACAAGTAAAGAAAACTGGGACTATATGCACCATAGTCTTTGGTAATGACGAATTCAACAGGGAATAACAAAACATGTAACTGTCGTATTTCCAATAGTTTAGATTTTGTTTCAGTTGAGGACATTTTAGAAGAAGCAAATGTAAAGGTTGAGAAAAAAAAATTTATAGCTAGTTCTGATTTACATTTCTGTAAAATACTTGAAAATAGGAAACATGCAGGAGTGCATTACACTTGAGCTGCATGTGGAAAAAAAATTTTAAAATGGGAAAACAAATTTCATGAGCAAGTTTTGTCTGTAGAATTGTCTAATCTTTTTGTTAGTCAGCTAAAGAACTCTAAGTGTTAACTACAGTGTTCATTTTCCTGACACAATAAGGTTCAAATCCTGTCAAGCTGAAAACATGTAAGGTTATTCTCGTTACTCTCATTCTGAGAGAAATAATATAAAAAAAAGTTGATTTTACTTCTCCAGAATCATAGAATCATAGAACCTTTGGGTTGGAAGGGACATTTAAAGGTCATCTAGTCCAACCCCCCTGCAGTGAGCAGGGACATCTTCAATTAGATCAGGTTGCTCAGAGCCCTGTCCAACCTGACCTGGAATGTTTCCAGGGATGGGGCATCTACCAGCTCTCTGGGCAACATGTGCCAGTGTTTCACCACACTCATCATAAAAATTTCTTCTTTTAGATATATCTAGTCTAAATCTATCCTCTTTCAGTTTAAAACCATTACCCCTTGACCTATCACAACACGCCCTCCTAAAAAGACTGTCCTCATCTTTCTTATGAGCCCCCTTGAAGTACTGAAAGGCTGCAATAACGTCTCCCCAGAGCCTTCTCTTCTCCAGGCTGAACAACCCCAGGTCTCTCAGCCTGTCCTCACAGGAGCGGGGCTCCATCCCTCTGATCATTCTGGTGGCCCTCCTCTGGACCCTCTCCAACAGGTCCATGTCCTTCCTGCACTGAGGGCCCCAGAGCTGGGCACAGGACTCCAGGTGGGGTCTCACCAGAGCAGAGCAGAACAGAGCAGAGGATCAGAATCACCTTCCTGAACCTGCTGGCCATGCTTCTTTTGATGCAGCCTGGGATACGGTTGGCCTTTTGGACTGTGAGCGCACATTGCTGTCTCATGTCCATCTTCTCATCCACCAATACCCGCAAGTCCTTCTTGGCAGGGCTGCTCTCAAGCCTTTCAACCCTCAGCCTGTATTGATACCGGGGGGTTGCCCTGACTCAGGTGCAGGATCCTGCACTTGGCCTTGTTGAACTTCATGATGTTCACATGGGCTCATGCCTCGAGCTTGCTCAGGTGCCCCATGGGCTTATTCCTTGATTCCACTAGCTATGTCATTGATGAACATACTAAATAGTACTCATCCCAATTCCAACCAATTCCTCATCCACCCAATAGTCCACCCACCAAGTGGACTTTGAGGATACTGATCAATTACTGTCATAGTCAGATGAATGTCTTCTAACTCACATCCCTCTAAATGAAACATGCCAGAAATAAGACATACCTTGCAGTTCACTAGGACCTGTAAGGTTTTGTGTCAACTGCCCTTGCACTTTCTGGCAACATATACTACAGAGGAAATAATCTAATTGAGCCATTGTGAATCCATCATTCTTTCTTTATTTGGAGGTATGTTTATTTTAAATTTGAAACTATAAGATACATTCTTATCAGAATGAGTATCTTCTCACACAGATGAAGTGATTTTTCATAAGGTTATTTGCTGGAACAAAAAGTTCAGCTGTTTTTAGAACTTGCACTGGCATTTTCATCAAACTTAGTAGGCAAGTCATTGAGCATCCCATTAACAAAAGGTTTTTTAACAGTGCCAAATAATAATAAAATTAAGGGAATCCATTATGATATAAGGGGCCAAAGCTAAGCTTCTAAATATTTTTTATTTACACTGCAGCTTGTACATATGCCAATAATCCAGGAGCAGAAAAGAGAAAGCTCTTGTATAGTCTGTACCACTATCAATACAGACTGGGTGATGAATGGATTGAGAGCAGGACTTGAGGATATTGGTAGATGAAAAATTAGATATAAGCCAGGAATGTGCACCTGCAGCCCAGAAAGCCAATAGTATCCTGGGCTGAGTAAAAAGAAGCATGGCCATCAGGACGAGTGAGGTCATTCTCACCCTCTGCTCTCATGAGATCCCACCTGGAGTACTGCATCCAGTTCTGAGGTCTCCAGCACAAGACAGACATGGACCTGTTAGAGTGGTTACAGAGGAGGGCCATGAAAATGATCAGAGGACTGGAACATCTGTCTTATGAAGAAAGGCTGAGAGTTGCGGTTGTTCATCCTGGAGAAGAGAAGGCTCTGGGGAGACTTTATTGCAGCCTTTCAATATATGAAAAGGGCTTATGAGAAAGATGTAGAGGTACTTTTTACCAGAGCCTGCAGCAACAGGATGAAGTATAATAGTTCTAAAACTAAAAAAAGGAAGATTTAAATATAAGGAAGAGGGTAGATATCATTAGATATATGGAAGAACTTTTTTACAGTGAGGGTAGTGAGATGCTGGAACAGGTTGCCCAGAGAAGTTGTGGATGCCCCATTCCTGGAAGTGTTCAAGTTCAGTTTCAGTGGGGCTCTGAGCAACCTGATCTACTGAAAGATGTCACTGCCCACAGCAGGGGGGTTGGACTAGCTGATCTTTAAAGGTCCCTTCCAAACCAAATCGTTCTATGTTTCTCTCATTTTATTCTAGTCACTAGGCCTTCAAGAGTTGCATATGTAAGATTCAGAAGAATGACAGGAATAATGAATGTAATTAAAACAATACAAAAGAATGATGAAAAAATAAATGTGCTTTATGGAAGGCTTCACAAAACCTGTATCATGATGAAAAAAGATCAGTGATATGTACCTGAAATATTTTGATTCCTAATAAGATGCCACAAAATGCAAATTACACCATTTAAAAATGCAACTTCAGATCTTTACTGAACAGAAACTGTCAAGTTTAAGATCCTGCATGAACCTTAGGCAGAGATTTTTCAAATTTAGTATCTCTTCAGAGACCTCAGTGGAAACTCATTCGGTGCATAAGTGGGTTCTAAAGAGCAAAGATGCAAGGTTGCATAAACAATGAGACTGGAGGATTATGCAAAAAATCTCAGTGTCATGTATAGACATCCAAGACATAATGTATTACAATATACTGTAATGGAACCTCTTTTCACACAGATAAACTAAATGTTTATTAAAACAAGAATACTGAACTATCCTAAAGATAGGAAGGGAAGAACCAAGACAGAATGAACTACAATTGTTTTCTTCACAGACAAATAAAAACATGAAATATGTATATGTACAACAGTAAATGTTCTAGAGGATTTAGATTCAGGCTGCCTGATAAAATAAAAGGGGAAATTTTACTATTATATATAATTAAACTCTAGAGATTGCTGCCACAGAACCCTGTCTAAGTGAAAAAACTTATCCGGCTACCTAAGGGAATGCTACTGCGATATTTTGGAATTATAGTGAATTACTATTGGGAGTAGGTAAAAGACTTTGAGCTGCAGAGTATTATTAGAGATCAAGATGAGACTAATGGAGGCAAGGGAAGACACAAGTTTCATTCATGCGTATATTGCAGACAGAACTATTATCTGCCTATGGAAATTTCACAGCAGTAGACAGAAAGGATGGGTAAAGTCTGACCATGTTTCAGTTTTCATCTCAGTTCATTAGTGTATGCTTTCACTGTTGGAGTATGTTATCTCCAGTATATTTTGGGCCCCTCACTACAAGAAGGATGCTGAGGTGCTTGAGTGTGTCCAGAGAAGGGCAACGAAGCTGGTGAGGGGGCTGGAGCACAAGTCTTATGAGGAGCAACTGAGGGAACTGGGGTTGTTCAGTCTGGAGAAGAGGAGACTGAGGGGAGACCTTATCGCTCTCTAAAACTACCTGAAAGGGGGTTGTGACGACGAGGGTTTTGGTCTCTTCTCCCAAGTCACCAGCGATAGGATGAGAGGAAATGCCCTCAACTTACACCAGGGGAGGTTTAGATTGGATATTAGGAAAAATTTCTTCATCAAGAGGGTGGCCAAGCATTGGAACAGGCTGCCCAGGGAGGTGGTGGTGTCGCCATCTCTGGAAGTGTTCAAAAAACGTGTGGATGTGGTGCTTCAGGACATGGTTTAGGGGACATGGTGGCGCTGCATTAATGGTTGGACTTGATGATCTTGAAGGTCCTTTCTAACCTTAGTGATTCTGTGATTCTGTGATTCTGTGACCTCCATGGTGGAGTACAGCTGACATCTGTTGAACGGTTGAGGACACTGAGATGCACACATAGAGTATTATTTGTATTTGAAGCAAATTACAGCTATTTGCTATTTTGAGAATGACAAACACAGCAGCTAATGGTAGAAACATTTTAGATAACCAGGCAGTGATCTAAACTGGAAGACCATTGTACACTGAAGAATTAATGATTCACATAACAGTTTACCTGAGAAGGTGCAGGCATTTGCTGCTCCCTGTTGTATTATGACGCATGTATAGCTTGGCCTTGAGGGTTGTGTTGTGCTGTGCATATCCTTCGGCTGCAGGGTACATTTAGCTGGTAATAGTAATGAAGGAGCCTGTAGGCAGCTGCCATTTACATCAGCAATTACACCACCTGTTTGTCTTTGTATGTATCTTAAAGTGAAGCAGTATGTTCTCAGGTGAATATACTTTTGTTTGATACTAGAAATGATTAAATAGAATTGTTCTTTTCTAAGAATATCCTATAAGAACCGTAAAGACCAAAATGCTGTCAAAGAGATGGGATCTCCAGTACATGCTGTTCCCTGACTGGAGCTCTGTCTGATGATACACAACTGCTCCCTACATCTGAAGGCATGTAAGATTATCCATACTACCCTCTTTTTCCCTATGGTATTTTAAGCAATATCTTACTGAACCTGAGTGATCTTTTCACTGGGATCGTAATGAACACCAGCCTCAATGCCTTGCAGCAGTGCACTACAAACCCCAGGCTAGATAAATCAGACATTTAAACCACCTGGGAGTGTTTGTTCTCCTGCAATACAAGTTCTAGAGACATGATAGATGTTCATTCAGTATCTGAAGCCAGCACATAGCACTACATTCAATGTTGCTTTGTGGTGGCATCTTCCAGAAAGGAGGACATCAGTCCCTGCCTTAGCTGTTCCAATTCAGAGCAGCTACAGTGCAAACATCCTTTCTGTCCTATGCTGCCTGTACTATGGAGGTGATAACTCTTGATCAGGGGGGCCCAATATATATAGCTGGGAACAGTAATATCAAAGCTGCTCAGCAGAAGGTTGGACAGTTCCTACCTATTCAAGGTAGCAAAAAACCCCACTCTTTAAGCTGTCACATTTATAAACAGTCTGGTGTTGACCATAGGACATGTAATTTGTCAAACTATGGACTTACTCCAAGATGGCAATGCTGATGTTACTAAATAGCTATGTTTCTTCATCATGAACAACGGAGAAGGTTTCTTAGAATGTTATCCCTGTTGTAGCATTCCCTTGAGGCAAAATGGCTATGACTATCTGACTTGATTTAAACTACAACTGACTTGCATTATCAAGCAGTGTAAAGCAGTAAGACTGAATCACTGAAACTGAGGAACACTGTAATGTTAATAATTAATTTTTCAACGCCTCTATTTCTTCAAAGATTTTATCTTGGTCAAATAATTTCCAAGAGACACATACTACCCTTGTCTCTGTTGCTGCTATTCTACAGTAGAAAAGCAATAGTCCTATCAACAGCAATTAGCAGGATGCTAGTGATTGGAAAGAACTTATAGGCAAAGGGAGGGATGGTTCTGTGTGTGTGTGATTTTTCTTGGGAATCAAAACACTTTGCAAGTCAGAGAAAGAAGCAACATTTGTATAGCCACTATTCTCTTACATGTGGAAATGAAACAATTTGATAGAATTATCTTATATGCACAGTCACTAACCTTACTGATCATTGTATCTGAGCTAGTGCAAAGGGATGAATGATGATGAAATGGGTGCAGCAGCTATAGAATCAGTGAGGAGTGGGATATGAGTGATTTTCTGAGCTCCTGGAATGGCATAAATGTATGCATCTCTGTATGCCATTACAAACACCAGAATATTTTTACTTGTAATTACGTTGGAGTGTGATTGGTCATCTAAACTGGAAAACAGTGTTTCTGTTCCTGGACTGGAAAATTATTGCATTGAACAGGAAAGAAGTTAATTCTTGCATCAAAGCCTCAAGCAAAAGCCTATGTAACTTCTTATTTATTATAACATTTAAATAAGATTTAAATTATGCTGGTTCTCTAAACTTTATCTGACTCGATACAATAATGCATGTAGAAAGGGCATAAGAAATATCAGTTCAGAGGTCCAGTGGAAGATAAGACCTCAAAAAAAAAAAAAAAGAGAAGGGGACTGCAGAGGTAAATATCCCCTGCTGTCCCTGCTGATGAAGACAGAAAAAGTTGTTTGGCACATTTCAAGAAAAGCAGGCTTTTTCCTCAAGACTACATTTACTAACCAGGGGATTAATAAATTTTCACTTAGCTGGCATCTGTATTTCTGTAAATAGTAGTTAATTCTTCATGTGAAAATACGCTTATTTTCTCTACCGTTTAGCAATAATAATAATTTACTATCATAGAATGGTTCTCTGAACACACACATTCATCAGATACCTGGACATTCTCAAATGATAATGGACAATTATTTATAATTTTGTTTTTAAGTATAACAGCAGAAATATAATTCCTATCCATAAACAGTAAATAGAAATGCTAATTTTTCCTTCTTTCTGCTTAAAGGACATGTTAAACTTTTTGGTTAATCTAGCACTAAAAGTCACATGGCATTATTTTATTAAACTGCATTTCACATTGGTCTTAATAGATCCAATCAAACATCACTTAGTGTTTGCCCTTGGAGTGTTCACTTGTGTTATTTGCATAAACAAATCATGTAATGCATCTCTCTATGCAAATCCCATTGATTAATATCACATACTTATCTTGCAACAAAGGACTTCATAGGTTAAAGATCCACTAGCTAGAAGAGGAACAAGTGCAGAGAATGGGTATACACTGAGTCTTCAGTCATGTGAAGTTCCCCATGGTGACAATCATTGTAGTTCCACCGAAAGTAATGGAGCTAAGCTGACTTTAATCTAACCCTTAATTCCATCAATTTGGCTGGAAAATGAAGAGACAGACATTTTACTAGTAATAGCTGGGTTTGTAGGTTCCTCTATTCTGTATGACCTTGTCAAGTTGCCTCAATTTTTATTTGAAACCCTTTGTCCTCAAGCTATAATGTACAAATATGCCCACTGAAATCATAAACTTAATCTAGACAATATTTTTTTACAATTCTATTTCATGGCTCTGGTTTCATTATGAAACAACACAATATTTGTCATATTTATTAATCCTAATAAATTACTGATTACTCCCTTTTTGTTAAATCTGGGCTTCCACTAATAACTAGGTCAAGTAGAAGGTGGCAAAATAAAGGCTTTGAAAAAGGGTATAAAGTTGCAGGAACCAAATTACAGAATCACAGAATCACTAGGTT
>NW_010513822.1:0-2492 GCF_000687285.1 Phaethon lepturus
CAGAAGGAGATTAGGTTGGTCAAGCAGGACCGACCCTTCACGAACCCATGCTGGCTGGGCCCAATCCCCTGGTTGTCCTGCCCTGTGAGCACTCTCAAGACAAACCGCTCCATGATCTTTCCCGGTACAGAGGTCAGGCTGACAGGCCTGTAGTTCCCAGGATCCTCCTTCCGGCCTTTCTTGTAGATGGGTGTCACATTGGCAAGCCTCCCGTCTTCTGGGACCTCCCCTGTTAACCAGGACTGCTGATAAATTATGGAGAGTGTCTTGGCAAGCTCCTCTGCCAGCTCTCTCTGTACTCTTGGGTGGATCCCATCAGCTCCCACACACTTGTGGGTGTCCAGGTGGTTTAACATGTCCTTAACTGCTTCCTCCTGGATTATGGGCAGGTTATTGTGCTCTCCATCCCCATCTTCCAGTTCAGGGGGCTGCATACCCTGTGGATACCTGGTCTGGCTATTAAAGACTGAGGCAGAGAAGGCATTAAGTTCCTCAGCCTCATTCTCATCCTTGGTGACAATGTTCCCCCTTCACATCTAGTAATGGATGGAGATTCTCCTTGCCTCTCTTTTTGTTGTTATTTTAGTTGTAAAAGCATTTTTTGTTATCCTTTACGACTGTAGCCAGACTGAGCTCTAGCTGGGCTTTTGCCTTTCTAATTTTGTCCCTGCTTGACCTAACGAAATCCTTGTACTCTTTGTGAGTTGCCACCACATCCTCACCACTCTTTCTCTGTTTGTACACAGCAGGTCAAGCAAGGCACCTCCCCTGGTAGGCTCACTTACCAGCTGTGTCAGGAGTTTATCTTCTACACACTCCAGGAACGTGTTTGCTCTCTGCTTTGTTATTCTTCCAGCAGATGTCTGGTAGATTGAAGTCCCCTGGAAGAACAAGGGCTAGAGATTGTGAGACTTCTGCCAGTCGCTTGTAGAATGATTCATCTGCCTCTTCATCCTGGTTGAGTGCTCCGTAACAGACATGCAGCAGGCTATCTGACTCATTGGCCTTCCCCCTTATCCTTACCCAGAAGCACTCGTCCTTGTCATCACAATTGTTGAGCTCTAGACAAAATCAAAAACTCCCTAACATACAAAGCCACTCCACTTCCTCTCCTTCCATGCCTATCCCTTCTGAAAAGCTTATAGCCATCCAGTGCAGCACTCCAGTCATGAGAGTCATCCCCCAATGTTTCTGTGATGATGACTAAGTCATAGCTGTCCCGCTGCACAATGGCTTCCAGCTCCTCTTTGATGTCCATGCTGCATACATTGCTATAGATGCACTCGAGCTGGGCTATCAATTTCATTCCCAACATCGGCATGCCATCCCTAAGCTCATCTCTAGTGAACCTGGTTTTATACCCTTCTACCTTCCATGAGAAATGGAAGTAGGTTGGAGAAAGAGGCAGACTGAGTAGATAGATGACTGAGCAGACAGCATGACTGGGTGAGGGAAAAATCTGTTAGGACCAACAGAATAAAACTTCAAGAAGGCATTGGCATATTGGTAGTTATCATTGTTATTGATATGAACAGGAAGAAATTGAGAGCGTATTGCATGCACCTGTAATTGATGTAGGAGACAAGGTTTTGGCCACTGTGAGGATAGACCAAGGCTGTCCCGTACTGAACACAGCTGGTTCCAGCCATCTCCAATGGACCCACTGCAGGGCACGTCTGAGCCCATCAGAGATTTTGGTGAGACCTCTGGGAAAACATATTTAAGAACGTGTAACATGTCTCACAGAGGAGGGAGGGGGGAAAAAAAAGAGTAAGAATCAATCCAAGCTCAGAGAGGAAGGAGGGGAATGAGGTGCTCCGGTTTCCAGGGCAGGTATTCCTTTTCAGTGCATTGAGAACACCATGGTGAAGCATGTTGTTCCCTTGAAGTCCTTGGAGGACCCCATATCAGAGCAGGTGGACACTCCCTAAGGAGAGCCTGAAGAGAGTCCATGCTGGAGCACGCTTATCCTGAAGGACTACAGTACCTAAATAGGACTCGCATTGGAGCACAGGAAAAGTGTGAGGAAGAAGCAGGGTGTTGTGGTTTAACCCCAGCTAGCAACTAAACACCACACTGCCAGTTGCTCACTCCCCCCATGGTGGGTTGGGGGAATCAGAAGACTAAAAGTGAGAAAACTCATGGGCTGAGATAAAGACCGTTTAATAGGTAAAGCAAAAGCCATACACACCAGCAAAGCAAAACAAGGAACTCATTCATTACTTCCCTTCAGCAGGCAGGTATTCAGTCATCTCCAGGAAAGCAGGGATCCATCAAGCATAGCAGTACTTGGGAAGACAAAATGCTGTTAACTCCAAACATCCGCCACTTCCTCCTTCTTCCCCCACCTTTATATGCTGAGCATGATGTCATATGGTATGGGATATCCCTTTGGTCAGTTGGGGTCAGCTGTGTCCCCTCCCATCTTCTTGTGCACCCTCGGCCTACTTGCTGGTGGGGTGGTGTGAGAAGCAGAAAAGGCCTTGACTCTG
>NW_010513822.1:2614-3304 GCF_000687285.1 Phaethon lepturus
GGCTGAGATAAAGACCGTTTAATAGGTAAAGCAAAAGCCATACACACCAGCAAAGCAAAACAAGGAACTCATTCATTACTTCCCTTCAGCAGGCAGGTATTCAGTCATCTCCAGGAAAGCAGGGATCCATCAAGCATAGCAGTACTTGGGAAGACAAAATGCTGTTAACTCCAAACATCCGCCACTTCCTCCTTCTTCCCCCACCTTTATATGCTGAGCATGATGTCATATGGTATGGGATATCCCTTTGGTCAGTTGGGGTCAGCTGTGTCCCCTCCCATCTTCTTGTGCACCCTCGGCCTACTTGCTGGTGGGGTGGTGTGAGAAGCAGAAAAGGCCTTGACTCTGGGTAAGCACTACTCAGCAATAGCTATAACATCCCTGTATTTTCAACACTGTTTTCAGCACAAATCCAAGATACAGCCTGATATAAGCTATTCTGAAAAAAATTTACCCCAGTGTCGTGGTTTAGCCCCAGCTGACGACTAAGCACCACACAGCCGCTCACTCACTCCCCCTCCCCCAGTGGGACAGGGGACAGAATTAGAAAAAAACTCGTGGGTTGAGATAAACACATTTTAATAGGACAGAAAGAGAGAAAGAAACAATAATGATAACAACAATAATAATACCGACAAAGGAATGTACAAGAACAAGTGATGCCCAATACAGCAATTGCTCACCACCCGG
>NW_010513823.1:0-248 GCF_000687285.1 Phaethon lepturus
TACAGGCTGTTCAGAAGGGGTAGGCGAGGAAGGAAGGGCAATAGGCATTGCCGTCTATGTCAAGAAATGGACAGAGTGTGAAGAGCTGTTTCTGAAGAATAGCCACAGGTAGATCAAAAGATTATGGGTAAGAATCAGGGACCGAAGCAACAGAGGGAACCTTGTGTCTACTACAGGCCGCCCAATCAACGGGAATCTACTGATGAAGCCTTCTCACTCCAGCTACAGGACGCATCGCGCTCACCGGC
>NW_010513823.1:283-10377 GCF_000687285.1 Phaethon lepturus
CATCTGCTGGAAAAGTAGCATGGCGAGCTGTAGGCAATCCAGGAGACTCCTGGAGTGCATGGAGGATAACTTCCTGTGCCAGGTAATCGACAGCCTTACCAGAGGGGATGCCATACCAGACCTGTTGGTTACCAACACGTGAGCTAATTGGTGACGTCAAGATTGGAAGCAGCCTGGGCTGCAGTGATCATGCACTGGTGGAGTTCGCAGTCCTGAGGGATATGGGGCACGCAAAGAGTAAAGTCAGGACCCTGAATTTTAGGAAAGGAAAATTCCAGCTCCTCAACGAGTTAGTCAGTAGGACCCCCTGGGAAACTGCCCTCAGGGACAAGGGAGCAGAACAGAGCTGGCAGACCTTTAAGGGCACTTTCCATAGAGCAAAAGATCTCTCGATCCCCAGGTGTAAGAAATCAGGAAAGGAAGGCAAGAGACCAGCATGGCTGAGTGGAGACCTGCTGGGCAAATTAAAGGGCGAGAAGAAAATGCTCAGGCAGTGGAAGCAGGGACAGGTATCCTAGGGAGAGTACAGGGACGCTACCTGGTTGTGTAGGGATGAGGCCAGGAGGGCCAAGGTGTGGCTGGAGCTGAACTTGGCAAGGGATGCAAAGAATAATAAGAAGGGCTCCTACGGGTATGTCAGTCAGAAAAAGGATGTCAAAGGAAACATACCCCCCTTGACGAGCAAGACTGGCAAACTGGCAACAACAGATGAGGAGAAGGCTGAGGTACTCAACGACTTCTTAGCCTCAGTCTTCACTTAAGGCAAAGCACAGGGCCCTGCACCTGGTTCGGGGCAACCCCCGGTATCAGTACAGGCTGGGCGATGAAAGGATTGAGAGCAGCCCTGCCAGGAAGGACTTGGGGGTACTGGTGGATGAAAACCTCGATATAAGATGGCAATGTGCGCTTGCAGCCCAGAAAGCCAACCGTATCCTGGGCTGCATCCAAAGCAGCGTGGCCAGCAGGTCGAGGGAGGGGATTCTGCCCTGCTACTGTGCTCTGCTGAGATCCCACCTGGAGTCCTGCGTCCAGCTCTGGAGCCCTCAGCACAGGAAAGACATGGACCTGTTGGAGCAGGTCCAGAGGAGGGCCACCAAAATGATCAGAGGGATGGAACACCACTCCTACGAAGAAAGGCTGAGAGGGCTGGAGTTGTTCAGCATGGAGGAGGCTCTGGAGAGACCTTATTGCAGTCTTCCAGTACTGAAAGGGGGCTTACAGGAAAGATGGGGACAGATATTTTGGCAGGGCCTGTTGTGATAGGACAAGGGGTAACGGTTTTAAACTAAAAGAGGGTAGATTTATACTAGACATAAGGAAAAAATTTTTCACAATGAGGGTGGTGAAACACTGACATAGGTTGCCCGGAGAGGTGGTAGATGCCCCATCTCTGGAAACATTCAAGGTCAGGTTGGACGGGGCTCTGAGCACTAATCTAGTTGCAGATGTCCCTGCTTATTGCAGGGGGGTTGGACTAGATGACTTTAAAAGGTCCCCTTCAACCCAAAGACTCAATGATTCTATGATTCTCTGATTCTGTTCTATACTTTAGGATAAGGAGGGAAAGAAGACATTGGCCCTGTTAGAAAGGAGGTCCAGTGCAGCATGTAAAATCTACATCAGAACATGCTGACCATACGTAGCCTGTTGTTCTGCTCCAATACCACCACTTGTTTGACACTACTTTACATCTATACTTCCTCGAAACGTGCTCTAAGTGCAGCTCTTCATTGGGTAGTTGTGGTAGGTACTGTAGGGCCTGTGCTGCAACGTCACAAGCTGTAGATGGGCCTGTTCAAGGAAACTGTTGTCTGTAACTGCCAAGATCGTGTGCTATTGATATTGAATGCTGAAAATAGAAGTCACTATTTAAAACAAACAAACAAAATGACCTAAACCCAAAATCAACAATCTGTGTGAAGGTAACTTGTAGCATTAAATGAAAGAAGAAATTTATTGTTATACAGGATGCCTCAACTACGGAGGCTTTGGGAAAATGCACCACATACATGCCAAATAAATTCAAATTGTTGTTTTTTGTGTCTCTGAAGAGTTGTCAAACTAGGATATTTCCAAAGCACTACAAGTCTACTCACTCAAAAATGTCACAGCCCTTACATCGTATAACATACTTACCATAGTTATGCAGAAGTTCACATGAGCAACTGGCTTCCCTAAACTGCACTTTCAAAAAAATGGTATCAGATACTAGCAATGACTTTTTCATATAGGTGGGCAGAAGAGGACAGCCAACATACCCTGGTGGAATTAATAACTCATCTTGGTTATTATCAGACAACAGTATAAAACTCAAAACTGCCAGCAAGAAATATTGCTGATTCATTGAACTTGTCCTCATATTGGCATCCCACTTCAGTGTTTTTCACTTTAATAAGATTGATGATAACGTCCATTTTCCAGAAAAGGAAAAACATTTTGTTGATACTATGTATAAACACTTACGGAAAAATATTTCCTCTGCTATCTTTCAATGAAAGCGTTTTTTAAAATAGAGTTGTAATTCATCATTCTGTGACAGCATTTAGAAAAGAGTATTTATATATTATCCAAAAGCCTAGTCAAATAGTATCATCTCCCTGAATATTATTCCATTTAAGTACTTTTATTACCTATACATTTACTAAAAAGACTGATCTTTATTCCACTTTTTATATGTTAATCTAAATTGCCTTGAGTAATCTGTGTAACAGATAATTAAATGTGTTTCACTAATAGCTGCAAAAGGTTCCAAGGGCATACAGTGGATTAAAGTCTGTTTTGCAAACATCTTGCTCAGTTTTATGATCTACATGCTAAACACACAAGTGACACGACTCACAGGAAAATAGGAATGGAAGTGATCTAGTTTGCCATCATTTCCAATCCCTTGCTATTTTACACTCTATCATATAAAATGTATCATATAACCTCCTTTAAATATTTACCAATGATCAGCATAAACCCACTTTGGATTATTCAATCCAGTGCTATAACCGAATGCTTGGGAATGAACTCCATTGGTCTAATGTGCAAGAGCAATGTCTTTTCCCTTACAATCTATATGTATAGTCCCTTTAGTTCTTTGCCACAAATTATTTTTGGTTTTAACCGGTTCTTATTTTTTCTTCCTGGTGTTTATTCCCTCTTGATCTTAGTTTTGCTGTATTAGACAAATCTATGCCTTCTAGTCTCCTCTCACATAATGATTTTTTTCCCCTCCCTTAATCATCCTAACAGTATTTTCTGCATTTGTTACAGTTTGAATTCCCACACTGAAACATGTCTAGTCACAATTAATACTACTTCCCTACCTCCACAATGGCATTTTCCATTGACATACCCAAGTGACAACACTTGGATATCTCTCAGTAATTCAGCTAATAAATCAAGATTCCTCTCCTCATTCATTTTGAACACATACTTCTAGATTGTTGGGAAGATTTTGCTCTTAATCCTCAATCATGTCTTTGAATTTCATTGTATTCATATATGTTCTCTACACAGGATCCCCCATTCCTCCTTTGCTTATCCATTGTACGGATAAAGAGCCACTTGCAAGTTGCTTTAACAGTTTCTTTTAAGAAGCAACTCGGGCTGAATTTGTGCAAATCTCACTTCAGCCATCTAGTTTCTGCTTCGCACGAAGTCTTCTTTGTTAGTCAGTCCTTTTAACCTTTCCTTGCACATTTGTTGCTTTTTTACAACATCTTTACTGACGTGGATATTCAGCTAATTATGGATCTCTTCCCCCAGTTCTCAGGTGCATGCACATCACTGTAAGGTTGGAGACTTTATAAACCCGAATATAAACCCCGATGATTAAAAATGTCTTCTTTAAAGATGCAACACACTTTTTACAGTTCTTATCTTATTATCAGCAAGCACCATTGTAAAAATGGAGGAGATATATTTATGTGTGTGCGTGTATCTCTCTCTCTCTCATACTCACATGCAACTCTATGACATCATGCTGAACCTTGAAACCGGTGCTTTTATAAGGAAATAAACACCCCTGGCTTTCTCTGCCTCTCTCTCCTCTTCCTCTGAGTTTCTGCCCTGAGAACCCCCCTTAGTCTCATATACATCCACATTTAGTTCTCCAGTAAAAACCAAGAATTTTCAGATTTATTGAAAGTGGTAGTCTATCTGTAACATAGTCATTAAGACCACCTGTACCCACTGTCTTGCACAGTTATGCCAAAGTAATTTTAAAGTAGCAAAGTCAGATGCCAGTAGCAGTTTAGCTGTTGCAGCAGAGAGATCAGCCTCAGCTGTAAAACCTGCTGGAGAAGCCAAATAAATTTTCAGATAGTCCATGCTGAGGTTTATGATAAACTGAGAATGGCAGGCAGTCCAAGTAACTTAAAAGCTCAGCAGGGAATGCCTATTGGTTTCTCTTCCACATAGCACAAACATTTGTGCTGTATTCTATGTAAATATAGCCAAAGCCTCTACAGAAAATCACTTTTCTATCATTAATATTTACATGAAAACATCATTATGACTTTCAAATATGGCACAGCACTTAGCCTGGCAACATGTGGATTGCTTAGCTTTTTAATTTGTCACTGAATGATAGTTACAAAAAAAATTCACATGCAATTCTTAAGTTTTTATACAGACTTGCAGAGAAGAGGATGGCAGTAAATCCCTCCTTGAAAAAATGACTTAATCTTACTATACTCTGGCATTGCAATCAAAAATGAGAATAAAGACAGTGTCTTCCTAGCATCTACTAATTAAAACAGAACCATCAAGCAGACAAGGATCACAATTTTATGTGGCAGACTTCGTGTGCTGCTGTAGCATAAAAACAAAGAAACAACAAAAAACCCAATCACCAAACCCATGATTTTTTGAGCAAGCTTGTCTGAAGGTTCAGCTGGTCAATTTTTAAAATTGAGCACAAAATCAAATCACAGTAACAGTAAGTTAAGAGCCACTGTTTTAGGCTGCCAGATCCCAAGCGTGGGGAGTCGTAACATCCTTTCTCTCCAAGGATGTTAGGGAAATGCCAGTTGACTCTGAGTACAGCTTGCCAACGAAGCAGCTTATGGAAAAGGAACAAGCCAACCCAACCAAGCTTCCCACTCTGAGCAACTCCAGAGAAAGCCTTGTCCTGTCACTCTCCCTAATGGCGCACAGGCTTTCGGCGCAGGGCTCAATTGCCTATGCGAGTCACACAGGATAGGCTGGAAAAGCAGCTGTGCAGCTATTACACATTATGTTCAGGTGATAGGGTTCCTCCTTCAGGAGCTGTGTTCCTGAAGGCTCACGCCACGAAAGCAGCTGGTCTTATGATATGCCCATTAGTTTGCACTTGCTTTAATTAATTCTAGTTGGGAAACTAACAGGACTGTTTTTAAATGGAGTTTGAGGATACTGATGTTTGGATTCCCCTGCCCAGGTATTGTTCGATGCCTTTCGGAAACTTCTGGCCAGTCATGGTGTGATACCCTGGGGAACCAAGTCCTTTTCAAGACCTAGCCACAAACCTAGCCAATGTCTGAAGGTGTGTAACCCCCCATTTTTTTATACCTATGTTTTAACTAAAAAGATTCCTGACTGGCAAGTTGAGACTTTTCAGTGCGCAAAACCAATGTTGTACTAATCTTTTTTATGGTTTCCTTTTCAAAGGTAGACCACTACCTCATCATTCCCTAGTACACTGTTAAAATGGCGGAACATGCATTTTAATAAGATGCTGGCAGCAGAAATCATGCAACAAAATCCCTAAATGTCATTACTATGAGCTGCCAAAATCAGCCCCTTGTGGCCCAAAACAAAGTATCTTTTATCAGTATAGCTTTTTGCCCAGTCTCTGCTGTCCAGTTCAAGGCATTAACTGGATTAAACAAAAACAATAAAAACAGCAGCAAAAAGAAAACGTTGTACAAAAGGGATTATAAGCATGAAGAGAAGCAGAAAGTACCCCTCTAGACTCCAGAAAAAACCTGTGGTGTTCCCACCTGATCAAGCCCCGGTACAGCACTATCTAATACAGCACTCCTAAGAAAATGTCTCCTATATCTCATAAGCCATTTCTGGAGAAACCTCTCCCATATATCCCTGACTTTTATAGAATCATAGAATCTTTAGGTTGAAGGGGACCTTTTAAAGTCATCTAGTCCACCCCCCCTGCAATGAGCAGGGACATCTTCAACTAGATCAGGATGCTCAGAGCCCCGTCCAACCTGACCTTTCCTGTTTCCAGGGATGGGGCATCTACCACCTCTCTGGGCAACATGTGCCAGTGTTTCATCACCCTCATTGTGAAAAATTTCTTCCTTAGACATAGTCAAAATCTGCCCTCTTTTAATTTAAAACCATTACCCCTTGTCCTATTATGGCAACAGGCCCTGCTGAAAAGTCTTCCCCCATCTTTCTTAGAAGCCCCCTTTCAGTACTGGAAGGCTGCAATAAGCTCTCCCCAGAGCCTTCTCTTCTCCAGTGTGAACAACCCCAACTCTCTCCGCCTTTCTTCATAGAAGAGGTGTTCCATCTCTCTGATCTTTTTTGTGGCTGGTTTTACCTGACTTTCTGGTTTCACCTTATGTTTCTTCAATACTTCACTACTTCTTCTACGTTTGCTGGATACTTATGCCAGGAGCTAAGTTTTAACAGGGCTTCTGCATTTTTCTATTAAGGAGTGTCGCCATAGATACTTCCCATACTCGTTACCTACAAAATGTGCTTGGCGTTAATCTCCTCCTTTAGGAACTTGCTGGATGCAATGATTTTGGATATAATCGCAGTATTTGTCATTAGTCTTTAACAAAGGCTTTTCATCCCAAGATGCAAACAACTGAATTGCATCTTAACATGCAAGGAAAGACATTTTAACTTAAAGCTGACAAAACTGCATGTCAGACAACTAGTAAAATTGAAGCAATGTCTTTTCGTAAGAGCAGAGATAAAAAACCTGTCTGTTGCACACCGAGACCTAAGCTTATGTTTGAAATGAGTAGGGAGCCAAAGATGTCAAAGACTGTATAGACTCCCATAATCAAAACCAGACACCAAAATGCACTCTGACAGGTTTGGCAAGTTTTGATTCCCACAGAAAAGGTGCAGTTGTGGGCCCATCTACCACCAGGACTCTTAAAACATTTTTCAAGCAGCAGATCTGCTCTCCAAGGGTGGAAAGCCCATCCTACCCCAAAGAATGAGAACAGCATGATCCCAAGACCAACGTCAGATCAGCAAGCACTGATGGGAAGCATTCAGCTTAATCTCAGCCAAATCTTGTGAGCTCAGAAGACTGACCACATATTCAGGAAGCAGAGGCACCAGAGAGCCTACATCTGGCTAATACAGGACGAACAGCTGCAGATCGTTCACACACTGAAGGCAGCTCACTTCAACTTCTCACAGGTTGGCGGAAGAGTGACAGAAGATAGCCTCATAAATTTGATCTCCTGGGAAAATCAGCACAGCCCAAAACCATCAGCAGGCATTTCTTGGACAGAAGACCTCATGGCTACAACATCTTCCCGATCACACTGAACCAAAGGTAGAGATTGGCTGATAAACCAAAGGCAGAGATTAAGGCTCCCAATTTAGACCAGATATTTCAGTTTTATGCAGCAGTAAGAGACCCCACCACTGTGATTAGAATACCTCTCCTACAACCGAAAAAAAGCCAACCTGAAAACAGTAAAACAAGCAAACCCTAAACCACACCACTGAAAGCTGAAAACTCCACATGCCAGCAGATTTGCATCTCCAGTCTTTTTCATAAATACACACAAAAACGCTAGGAATGGAGCCAGAGACAAGCAGAAATACATTAGGATTGATTAATGCATCACCATGTCTTCACTGAATATCAGTGTGCCTGTAACTGTACTGTACATTGTAACTTTATTTGTATATTACACATTAGAAATGTTACTTTGTAGCAGAGCTGCAAATAGCCATCTTTCCTCACTACAAAAAAGGAAACAAAAAGTTGACTTAAAAGCAAAATGGCATTATTACTCTGTTAAATTTCTTAAGATATGGCAAAGTTTTTCCATGCTGTTTGTATCCCAAATAATACTCATCTCCAGGTTTTTATTATGAAATGCTAAATAAATCCCATGAGCAAACACTTATTCATATCTGTCTGCTGAGTTCCTATCTGTAATTCCAGCTAATTACTTCCCCTGTCAGGAAAATATTCTCTGAAGTCCCAAGGTGCCACACAAGTACTTCAATCTCTTTTGTTTTACATCTCCCAGCGTTCGCTACAGAAAATGTAACTTCATTTGGCTACTGCTGGAAGAGTAAGAAACTTGAAATAATCTCTGCACCGTCAGCCCTTATGTGCTTAATCCCTGTTACCATGGTGATATTTAATTGCACAGCCACACAGTTTGATTGGTTTATTTTACATTGAAGATTTTCTGTGGAACAGCACAGGATGCTAGAGAACATTAGATAAACGGCTTTCAAAATATTGCAGTGAGTCATGTTGTTGCCAGTGACTAGATTAATTTGAGTTCAGTTAAACTATTTCTTCACCTTAATCTTATATATATGTGACAACATAACTAATATGAGAATTTTTAGCATTATATTTTGGAGATGAGCATTTTTTAATAATATAAGCGGTATTTTAAGCGGTATTTTATTGCAAGAAGGGCAATTAAAACCTAAATGAGAATTAAAATTCGGTAAGCTTTTGTTGGTAGTATCATTTGTCTTTCTAAAACAAATTACCTTGCTGTTCTACAACAACAATCTAGAAACTTTTACAGTAGGCTTATACTTGGTTTTCTTTATAGGAAACTGTAAATATATTAATATGACAGAAATTAAGCCAAAAGGATAAATACAGTTTCTTCAGTGCTGCCTTTCCTATATGTCAGCATGCAGTTCCTTCATATATGAATGACTGCTGGAAAGGCACCATCAATATGGTATTTCCTGGCACAGCTTAACATATTAGATAACTTGTTTTAAATTCAGTACATACACTATGATGAACTGGTGTATTTCAACTGCCCTATTTAAACAGCAACAATATACTGTGCTAATTCTCACCCCTTTTTTCTGCTCTGTAACCCAGCTCCAGCACATTTTTTTCTTAGTGCCGTAACTGAAACTCTTGGGGAAATTTTCACCTAGCCTTTGCTGTGAAAGATCCCAGTTCCATCACCAAGTATCAGACAGCTTTGCCTTATGTATTTTTTCAAGCCTGTGGCCACTAAGGCCCCAGTGTAAAGCCTGCAGGATCCTTCTACCTTTTTGGTGTTCCAGGGGCTGTTTCTCCCTCTTAGTTTTTAAGGACTATCAGCTAGGCCAGTTCTATTTCATATGCAGAGCCTCTGTGCTTGCATCATTGGGGATACCAGCACGTGACTTGAGATAAGAATTATAGTTTCTTACAAACCACTACCACTCTCCCAACCACCTGTAAGGCTTTGCAGAACCAGAACTTGATGCTTTTAATCCCAGTTCTGTAGAGATCGCACTCTGTTTTACAAGAGAGATGTTTGAAAAAGCAGACTCCAACTGGGGCTAGCATTCTCACACAAACTGTTTACAGGAATTAATTTGTTTTACACTCCTGGGAAGGGTTGCTTGGTGTACCAAAGCAATGCTTCTACAGATGCATTTACATGCTGTAATGCACTGATGAGATGTTGTTATGCCATATGAAACATCTAGCCAGAAGCGTGTGAACTCCAAGAGTAATGAGCATTTCATCTTCTCACCTCCGTACAGTGTGACCCGGGGTTAGGATACCTTGATTTTTCTTTTCTATACAGGTTCTGTTCCAGTTTTATTCTGCTTCCTAATCCACCTTCAAACACACAAGAGTAACGGTTTTCAGGATGCAATACTTCTCTGAATTTCATGGCATCCCATCCAGTTTTCATTTGGAGAAGACACTGGAGAGTAGATCAGACACACTGACTTTTCTATAGCAGAGGCCCAAAGTACATGATTCCGTGTACTCCACTTACTTAGGTACAATTACATCCAGGCAACCCTAGGCTAATGACTGAGCAAAAGCTTCTTCTCTTCCAGTTAGTCTCACCCACATTCATACCTTCTTGTGTAACTCCCCTCACCTTTCCGGTGTGAGGAATCCTCTTGGTTCAGCA